>NW_025538533.1:0-18740 GCF_020615455.1 Coregonus clupeaformis | reverse complement strand
GTGACAGTATTGAGACAGGTGACACTATTGAGACAGGTGACAGCGATTGATGACAGGTGACAGGACTGAGACAGAGGACAGTAGAGACAGGTGACAGAGTATAGAGACATGTGACAGCAGAGAACAGATGACAGTATTGAGACAGGGACAGTATTGAGACAGATGACAGTATTGAGACAGGACAAGGAACTGAAACAGGTGATAGTATTGAGACAGGTACAGTATTGACATGTTACAGTACTGAAACAGATGCAGTATTGAGACAGAGTGATAGTACTGAGACAGGCGGATAGTATTGAAACAGGTGACAGTATTGAGACGAAAAGGTGATAGATTTGGTAGACAGGTGACAGTGTGGAGATAGTGTGACAGCATTGGAGACAGATGACAGTATTGAGACAGATGATAGTGCATTGAGACAGACTACAGTATTGGAGACTGGTGACAGTATTGAGACAGGTGACAGTACCGGAGACAGGTGACACTATTGAAAAACAGGGACAGTATTGAGACAGATGACAGTATTGAGAAAGATGACAGTATTGAGACAGATGAGCAGCATTGAGACAGGTGACAGCACTGAGACAGGTGACAGGACTGCAAACAGGTGACACATTGAGAAGAGAGGACAGTAGAGACAGGTGACAGTATAGAGACAGGTGACAGTAGAGACAGATGACAGCATTGGAGAGACAGGTGACAGCATTGAGACAGATGACAGCATTGGAGACAGTGACAACTACTGAGAAAGATGACAGTATTTGAGGACAGATGACAGTTTGAGACAGATGATAGGCATTGAGACAGATGACGGCATTGAGACAGGTGACAGTACTAGACAGATGAGAGTACTGAGACAAGTGACGGTAATGAAACAGGTGACAGTATTGAGACAGGTGACAGTATAGAGACAGGTGACAGCATTGAGACAGATACAGTATTGAGAAGACCACGGTACTAGAGACAGACTCAGTGTTTGAGACTGGTGACAGTATTGAGACTTGGAAAGCATTGAGACGGGCGGTGAAGTATTGAGACAGCTGACAGTATTGGAGACAGGTGGCAAGTGTTGAGACATTTAACAGTATTAGAAGACTACAGCATTGAGAAGATACAGCATTGAGACAGGTGACAGATTGAGACAGGTGACAGTGCATTGAGATAGGTGACAGCATTGGAGACAGATTACAGTAGAGACAGATGACAGTATTGAGACTAGATGACAGCGACTGAGACAGGCGACAGTATTGAGACAGATGACAGCATTGAGACAGGTGACAGTATTGAGGACAGGTGACAGCATTGAGACAGATGACAAGCATTGAGACAGGTGACAGCACCGAGACAGATGGCAGTATTGAGACAGATTTACAGTATTTAGATAGGTGATAGTATTTGAGACAGGTGACACTATTGAGACAGGTGATAGAATTGAGACAGGCGACAGCATTGAGACAGGTGACAGTACTGAAACAGGTGACAGTATTAGAGACAGATGACAGTATTGAGACAGGTGACAAGTACTGAAACAGGTGACAGTAGATTGAGAGACAGATGACGAGTATTGAGACAGGTGATAGCACTGGAGACAGGTGACAGGATTGAAACAGGTGACAGTATTGAGACAGATGATAGCATTGAGACAGGTGACAGTATTGAGACAGGTGGACAGTATTGAGACAGATGACAGTATTGGAGACAGGAAGTGACAAATACTGAGACAGATGACAGTATTGAGAAAGATACAGTAGAGACAGATGCGCAGCATTGAGACAGATTACAGTATTTAGATAGGTGACAGTATTGAGAGACAGGTGACACTATTGGAGACAGGTGATAGAATTCGAGACAGGTGACAGTATTGAGACAGCGTGACAGCACTGAAACAGGGTGACAGAGCATGAGACAGATGACACTATTGAGACAGGCAAGACAGTACGAAACAGGTGACACATGAGACAGATGACAGTAGACTGAGACAGGGTCACAGGTCATTGAGACAGGTGACAGCATTGAGACAGGTGACAGTACTGAAACAGATGACAGTAATGAGACAGGTGACAATGCTGAAGACAGGTGACAGTATTGAGACAGATGAAGGCATTGAGACAGGTGACAGTATTGAGACAGATGACAATATTGAGACAGATGACAGTACTGAGACAGGTGACAGCATTGAAACAGGTGACAGCATTGAGACAGGTGACGGCATTGAGACAGGTGACAGTGTTGAGAGAGAGGTGACAGTATTGAGACAGATGACAGTATTGAGACAGATGACAGTATTGAGACAGGTGATAGTATATAGATGGGTGAAGTATTGAGACAGGGACAGTATTAGACGGTGACAGTATTGAGACGGGTGACAGTATTGAGATCGGGAGGACAGTATTGAGACAGGGGACAGTGCTGAGACAGGTGACAAGTATTGAGTTACAGGTGACAGCATTGAGACAGGCGACAGCATTGGAGACAGGTGAAAGTAAAAGAGACAGATGACAAGTATTGAGACAGAGACTACAGTAGAGAGCAGATGACAGTATTGGAGACAGATGACAGTACTTGAGACAGGTGAGGCAGTATAGAGACAGGTGACAGTAAGAGACAGATGATAGCATTGAGACAGGTGATAGTATTGAGACAGAGTGACGGTATTGAGACAGGTGACAGACACTGAGACAGATGAAGTGGTTGGAGACAGAATTACAGCAGTAGAGACAGATGGAAGCATTTGAGACAGATTAGCAGCATTTAGATAGTGACAGATAGCATTGAGACAGGGACACCTATTGAGACAGGTGATAGAATTGAGACAGGTGACAGCATTGAGACAGGTGACAGTACTCGAAAAGGTGACAGTATTGAGACAGATGTACAGTATTGAGACAGGTGGACAGTGACTGAAACAGTGACAGCTATTGGAGACAGGGTGAAGCATTGAGACAGGTGACAGTATTGAGACAGGTGACAGTACTGAAACAGATGACAGTAAATGAGACAGGTGACAGTATTGAAACAGGTAGACAGCATTGAGAGACAGATGAAAGTATTGAGACAGTGACAGCATTGAGACAGATGATAGTATTGAGACAGATGTACAGTACTGAGACAGGTGACAGTATTGAAACAGGTGACAGTATTGAGACAGGTGACAGTATTGAGACAGGTGACAGTGTTGAGAGAGGTGACAGTATTGAGACAGATGACAGTATTGAGACAGATGACAGTATTGAGACAGACTACAGTATTGAGACTGGTACAGTAATGAGACGGGTGACAGTATTAACGGTGACAAGTATTGAGACAGGTGACAGTAGACAGGTGACAGTATTGAGACAGGTGACAGTATTGAGACAGGTGACAGTATTGAGATAGGTAGAAAGTATTGAGACAGATGACAGTGTATGAGACAGATTACAGATGAGACAGATGACAGTATTGAGACAGATGACAGTACTGAAACAGGTGACAGTATAGAGACAGGTGACAGTAGAGACAGATGACAGTATTAGACAGGTGACAGTATTGAGACAGATGACAGTATTGAGACAGGTGACAGTACTGAAACAGGTGACAGTATTGAGACAGATGACAGTATTGGAGACAGATGACAGTATGAGACATGTGACAGTATTGAGACAGGTGACAGTACTGAAACAGATTACAGTAATGAGACAGGTGACAGTATTGAAACAGGTGACAGTGTTGAGACAGGTGACAGTATTGAGACAGGTGACAGTATTGAGACAGGTGACAGTATTGAGATAGGTGAAAGTATTGAGACAGATGACAGTATTGAGACAGATTACAGTAGAGACAGATGACAGTATTGAGACAGATGACAGTACTGAGACAGGTGACAGTATTGAAACAGGGACAGTATTGAGACAGATGACAGTATTGAGAAAGATGACAGTATTGAGACAGATGACAGTATTGAGACAGGTGACAGTACTGAGACAGGTGACATGATTGAAACAGGTGACAGTATTGAGACAGGTGACAGTATTGAGACAGGTGACAGTATTGAGACAGATGACAGTATTGAGACAGACTACAGTATTGAGACAGACTACAGTATTGAGACTGGTGACAGTATTGAGACAGGTGAAATTATTGAGACGGGTGACAGTATTGAGACGGATGACAGTATTGAGACAGGTAACAGTGTTGAGACAGGTGACAGTATTGAGACAGACTACAGTATTGAGACAGATGACAGTATTGAGAAAGATGACAGTATTGAGACAGATGACAGTATTGAGACAGGTGACAGTACTGAGACAGGTGACAGGATTGAAACAGGTGACACTATTGAGACAGAGGACAGTAGAGACAGGTGACAGTATAGAGACAGGTGACAGTAGAGACAGATGACAGTATTGAGACAGGTGACAGTATTGAGACAGATGACAGTATTGAGACAGGTGACAATACTGAGAAAGATGACAGTATTGAGACAGATGACAGTTTTGAGACAGATGACAGTATTGAGACAGATGACAGTATTGAGACAGGTGACAGTACTGAGACAGATGAGAGTACTGAGACAAGTGACAGTATTGAAACAGGTGACAGTATTGAGACAGGTGACAGTATAGAGACAGGTGACAGTATTGAGACAGATGACAGTATTGAGACAGACTACAGTATTGAGACAGACTACAGTATTGAGACTGGTGACAGTATTGAGACGGGTGAAAGTATTGAGACGGGTGACAGTATTGAGACAGTTGACAGTATTGAGACAGGTGGCAGTGTTGAGACATTTAACAGTATTGAGACAGACTACAGTATTGAGACAGATGACAGTATTGAGACAGGTGACAGTATTGAGACAGGTGACAGTATTGAGATAGGTGACAGTATTGAGACAGATTACAGTAGAGACAGATGACAGTATTGAGACAGATGACAGTACTGAGACAGGTGACAGTATTGAGACAGATGACAGTATTGAGACAGGTACAGTATTGAGACAGGTGATAGTATTGAGAACAGATGACAGTATTGAGAGTACAGATAGACAGAGTGGTATTGAGACAGATACATATTTAGATAGGTGATTAATGACACAGTGACACTATTGAGACAGGTGATAGAATTGAGACAGGTGACAGTATTGAGACAGGTGACAGTACTGAAACAGGCTGACAGTATTAGACAGATGACAGTATTAGAGACAGGTGACAGTACTGAAACAGAGTAGCGACAGTATTTGAGACGGATGACAGTATTGGAGACAGTGGACAGTACTGAGACAGGTGACAGTATTGAAACAGGTGACAGTATTGAGACAGATGACAGTATTGAGACAGGTGACAGTATTGAGACAGGTGACAGTATTGAGACAGATGACAGTATTGAGACAGGTGACAGTACTGAGACAGATGACAGTATTGAGACAGATTACAGTAGAGACAGATGGCAGTATTGAGACAGATTACAGTATTTAGATAGGTGACAGTATTGAGACAGGTGACACTATTGAGACAGGTGATAGAATTGAGACAGGTGACAGTATTGAGACAGGTGACAGTACTGAAACAGGTGACAGTATTGAGACAGATGACAGTATTGAGACAGTGACAGTACTGAAACAAGTGACAGCATTGAGACAGATGACAATATTAGACGGCAATATTGAGACAGTGCAGTGTTGAGACAGGTGACAGTACTGAAACAGATAACAATAATGAGACAGGGTGACAATATTGAAACAGGTGACAGTATTGAGACAGATGAAAGTATTAGAGACAGGTGACAGTATTGAAACAGGTGACAGTATTTTGAGACAGGTGACAGTATTAGAGACAGGTGACAGTGTTGAGAGATGACAGTATTGAGACAGATGACAGTTTGAGACAGATGACAGATGACAGTATCTAGTGACAGTATTGAGACAGGTGACAGTATTAGAGACAGGTGACAGTATTGAGACGTGACAGTATTGAGACGGGTGACAGTATTGAGACAGGTGACAGTGTTGAGACAGGTGACAGTATTGAGACAGGTGACAGTATTGAGACAGGTGACAGTATTGAGATAGGTGAAAGTATTGAGACAGATGACAGTATTGAGACAGATTACAGTAGAGACAGATGACAGTATTGAGACAGATGACAGTACTGAGACAGGTGACAGTATAGAGACAGGTGACAGTAGAGACAGATGACAGTATTGAGACAGGTGACAGTATTGAGACAGATGACAGTATTGAGACAGGTGACAGTACTGAGACAGATGACAGTATTGAGACAGATTACAGTAGAGACAGATGGAAGTATTGAGACAGATTACAGTATTTAGATAGGTGACAGTATTGAGACAGGTGACACTATTGAGACAGGTGATAGAATTGAGACAGGTGACAGTATTGAGACAGGTGACAGTACTGAAAAAGGTGACAGTATTGAGACAGATGACAGTATTGAGACAGGTGACAGTACTGAAACAGGTGACAGTATTGAGACAGATGACAGTATTGAGACAGGTGACAGTATTGAGACAGGTGACAGTATTGAGACAGGTGACAGTACTGAAACAGATGACAGTAATGAGACAGGTGACAGTATTGAAACAGGTGACAGTATTGAGACAGATGAAAGTATTGAGACAGGTGACAGTATTGAGACAGATGACAGTATTGAGACAGATGACAGTACTGAGACAGGTGACAGTATTGAAACAGGTGACAGTATTGAGACAGGTGACAGTATTGAGACATGTGACAGTGTTGAGAAGGTTATGAGACAGATGACAGTATTGAGACAGATGACAGTATTGAGACAGACTACAGTATTGAGACTGGTGACAGTATTGAGACGGGTGACAGTATTGAGACGGGTGACAGTATTGAGACAGGTGACAGTGTTGAGACAGGTGACAGTATTGAGACAGGTGACAGTATTGAGACAGGTGACAGTATTGAGATAGGTGAAAGTATTGAGACAGATGACAGTATTGAGACAGATTACAGTAGAGACAGATGACAGTATTGAGACAGATGACAGTACTGAGACAGGTGACAGTATAGAGACAGGTGACAGTAGAGACAGATGACAGTATTGAGACAGGTGACAGTATTGAGACAGATGACAGTATTAGAGACAGGTGACAGTACGAAACAGGTGACAGTATTGAGATAGATGACAGTATTGAGACAGGTGACAGTATTGAGACATGTGACAGTATTGAGACAGGTGACAGTACTGAAACAGATTACAGTAAGACAGGTGACAGTATGAAACAGGTGACAGTGTTGAGACAGGTAATAGTATTAGACAGGTGACAGTATTGAGACAGGAAGACAGTTAGATAGGTGAAAGTATTGAGACAGATGACAGTATTGAGACAGATTACAGTAAGACAGATGACAGTATAGAGACAGATACAAATGAGACAGTGACAGTATTGAAACAGGGACAGTATTGAGACAGATGACAGCAATGAGAAAGATGACAGTATTGAGACAGATGACAGTATGAGACAGGTGACAGACTTGAGACAGGTGACATGATTGAAACAGGTGACAGTATTGAGACAGGTGACAGTATTGAGACAGGTGACAGGTATTGAGACAGATGACAGTATGAGACAGACTACAGTATTGAGAACTACAGTATTGAGACTGGTGACAGTATTGAGACAGGTGAAAGTATTGAGACGGGTGACAGTATGAGACGGATGACAGTATTGAGACAGGTAACAGTGTTGAGACAGTGACAGTATTGAGACAGAATACATGTATTGAGACAGATGACAGCATTGAGACAGATGACAGTATTGAGACAGGGGTGACAGTATTGAGAAAGGTGACAAGTATTGAGACAGGTGATAGTATTGAGACAGATACAATAGAGACAGATGACAGTATTGAGACAGATGACAGTACTGAGACAGGTGACAGTATTGAAACAGGTGACAGTATTGAGACAGATGACAGTATTGAGACAGATTTCAGTATTGAGACAGGTGACAGTATTGAGACAGATAACAGTATTGAACAGTGACAGTACGAGACAGATGACAGTATTAAGACAGATTACAGTAGAGACAGATGACAGTATTGAGACCAGATTACAGTATTGAGACAGGTGACAGTATTGAGACAGGTGACACTATTAAGACAGAGGACAGTAGAGACATGTGACAGCATAGAGACAGGTGACAGTAGAGACAGATGACAGTATTGAGACAGGTACAGCGCATTGAGACAGATGACAGTATTGAGACAGGTGACAGTACTGAAACAGGTGACAGTATTGAGACAGATGACAGTATTGAGACAGATGACAGTATTGAGACAGGTGACAGTATTGAGACAGGTGACATTACTGAGACAGATGACAGTAATGAGACAGGTGACAGTATTGAAACAGGTGACAGTATTGAGACAGGTGACAGTATTGAGACAGGTGACAGTATTGAGACAGATGACAGTATTGAGACAGATGACAGTACTGAGACAGGTGACAGTATTGAAACAGGTGACAGTATTGAGACAGGTGACAGTATTGAGACACATGACAGTATTGAGACAGGTGACAGTATTGAGACAGATGACAGTACTGAGACAGGTGACAGTATTGGAAACAGGTGACAGTATTAGAGACAGGTAACAGTGTTGAGACAGTTGACAGTATTGAGACAGATGACAGTATTGAGACAGATGACAGTATTGAGACAGATTACAGTAGAGACAGATGACAGTATTGAGACAGATGACAGTACTGAGACAGGTGACAGTGTTGAAACAGGGACAGTATTGAGACAGATGACAGTATTGAGACAGATGACAGTATTGAGACAGGTTACAGTATTGAGACAGGTGACAGTACTGACACAGGTGACAGTATTGAGACAGGTGACAGTATTGAGACAGGTGACAGTATTGATACAGATGACAGTACTGAGACAGGTGACAGTATTGAGACAGACTACAGTATTGAGACAGATGACAGTACTGAGACAGATGACAGTATTGAGACAGACTACAGTATTGAGACAGATGACAGTATTGAGGCAGATGACAGTATTGAGACAGATGACAGTACTGAGACAGATGACAGTACTGAGACAGGTGACAGTATTGAAACAGGTGACAGTATTGAGACAGGTGACAGTATTGAGACAGGTGACAGTATTGAGACAGACTACAGTATTGAGACAGACTACAGTATTGAGACTGGTGACAGTATTGAGACAGGTGAAAGTATTGAGACGGGTGAGAGTATTGAGACAGATGACATTATTGAGACAGGTGACAGTATTGAGACAGATGACAGTATTGAGGCAGATGACAGTATTGAGACAGGTGACAGTACTGAGACAGATGACAGTACTGAGACAGGTACAGCATTGAAACAGGTGACGAGTATTGAGACAGGTGACAGTATTGAGACAGGTGACAGTATTGAGACAGACTACAGTATTGAGACAGACTACAGTATTGAGACTGGTGACAGTATTGAGACAGGTGAAAGTATTGAGACAGGTGACAGTATTGAGACAGGTGACAGTATTGAGACAGACTACAGTATTGAGACAGACTACAGTATTGAAACAGGTGACAGTATTGAGACAGATGAAAGTATTGAGACAGGTGACAGTATTGAGACAGATGACAGTATTGAGACAGATGACAGTACTGAGACAGGTGACAGTATTGAAACAGGTGACAGTATTGAGACAGGTGACAGTATTGAGACAGGTGACAGTGTTGAGAGAGGTGACAGTATTGAGACAGATGACAGTATTGAGACAGATGACAGTATTGAGACAGACTACAGTATTGAGACTGGTGACAGTATTGAGACGGGTGACAGTATTGAGACGGGTGACAGTATTGAGACAGGTGACAGTGTTGAGACAGGTGACAGTATTGAGACAGGTGACAGTATTGAGACAGGTGACAGTATTGAGATAGGTGAAAGTATTGAGACAGATGACAGTATTGAGACAGATTACAGTAGAGACAGATGACAGTATTGAGACAGATGACAGTACTGAGACAGGTGACAGTATAGAGACAGGTGACAGTAGAGACAGATGACAGTATTGAGACAGGTGACAGTATTGAGACAGATGACAGTATTGAGACAGGTGACAGTACTGAAACAGGTGACAGTATTGAGACAGATGACAGTATTGAGACAGGTGACAGTATTGAGACATGTGACAGTATTGAGACAGGTGACAGTACTGAAACAGATTACAGTAATGAGACAGGTGACAGTATTGAAACAGGTGACAGTGTTGAGACAGGTGACAGTATTGAGACAGGTGACAGTATTGAGACAGGTGACAGTATTGAGATAGGTGAAAGTATTGAGACAGATGACAGTATTGAGACAGATTACAGTAGAGACAGATGACAGTATTGAGACAGATGACAGTACTGAGACAGGTGACAGTATTGAAACAGGGACAGTATTGAGACAGATGACAGTATTGAGAAAGATGACAGTATTGAGACAGATGACAGTATTGAGACAGGTGACAGTACTGAGACAGGTGACATGATTGAAACAGGTGACAGTATTGAGACAGGTGACAGTATTGAGACAGGTGACAGTATTGAGACAGATGACAGTATTGAGACAGACTACAGTATTGAGACAGACTACAGTATTGAGACTGGTGACAGTATTGAGACAGGTGAAATTATTGAGACGGGTGACAGTATTGAGAGGGATGACGGTATTGAGACAGGTAACAGTGTTGAGACAGGTGACAGTATTGAGACAGGTGACAGTATTGAGACAGATTACAGTAGAGACAGATGACAGTATTGAGACAGATGACAGTACTGAGACAGGTGACAGTATTGAAACAGGTGACAGTATTGAGACAGATGACAGTATTGAGACAGATTTCAGTATTGAGACAGGTGACAGTATTGAGACAGATGACAGTATTGAGACAGGTGACAGTACTGAGACAGATGACAGTATTAAGACAGATTACAGTAGAGACAGATGACAGTATTGAGACAGATTACAGTATTGAGACAGGTGACAGTATTGAGACAGGTGACACTATTAAGACAGGTGACAGTATTGAGACAGGTGACAGTATTGAGACAGAGGACAGTAGAGACATGTGACAGTATAGAGACAGGTGACAGTAGAGACAGATGACAGTATTGAGACAGGTGACAGTATTGAGACAGATGACAGTATTGAGACAGGTGACAGTACTGAAACAGGTGACAGTATTGAGACAGATGACAGTATTGAGACAGATGACAGTATTGAGAACAGGTGACAGTATTGAGACAGGTGACATTACTGAGACAGATGACAGTAATGAGACAGAGTGACAGCATTGGAAACAGGTGACAGTATTGAGACAGGTGACAGTATTGAGACAGGTGACAGTATTGAGACAGATGACAGTATTGAGACAGATGACAGTACTGAGACAGGTGACAGTATTGAAACAGGTGACAGTATTGAGACAGGTGACAGTATTGAGACACATGACAGTATTGAGACAGGTGACAGTATTGAGACAGATGACAGTACTGAGACAGGTGACAGTATTGAAACAGGTGACAGTATTGAGACAGGTAACAGTGTTGAGACAGTTGACAGTATTGAGACAGATGACAGTATTGAGACAGATGACAGTATTGAGACAGATTACAGTAGAGACAGATGACAGTATTGAGACAGATGACAGTATTGAGACAGATGACAGTACTGAGACAGGGACAGTATTGAGACAGATGACAGTATTGAGACAGATGACAGTATTGAGACAGGTTACAGTATTGAGACAGGTGACAGTACTGACACAGGTGACAGTATTGAGACAGGTGACAGTATTGAGACAGGTGACAGTATTGATACAGATGACAGTACTGAGACAGGTGACAGTATTGAGACAGACTACAGTATTGAGACAGATGACAGTACTGAGACAGATGACAGTATTGAGACAGACTACAGTATTGAGACAGATGACAGTATTGAGGCAGATGACAGTATTGAGACAGACTACAGTATTGAGACAGACTACAGTATTGAGACTGGTGACAGTATTGAGACAGGTGAAAGTATTGAGACGGGTGAGAGTATTGAGACAGATGACATTATTGAGACAGGTGACAGTATTGAGACAGATGACAGTATTGAGGCAGATGACAGTATTGAGACAGGTGACAGTACTGAGACAGATGACAGTACTGAGACAGGTGACAGTATTGAAACAGGTGACAGTATTGAGACAGGTGACAGTATTGAGACAGGTGACAGTATTGAGACAGACTACAGTATTGAGACAGACTACAGTATTGAGACTGGTGACAGTATTGAGACAGGTGAAAGTATTGAGACGGGTGACAGTATTGAGACGGATGACAGTATTGAGAGGTGAAAGTATTGAGACAGATGACAGTATTGAGACAGGTGACAGTATTGAGACAGGTGACAGTATTGAGACAGATTACAGTAGAGACAGATGACAGTATTGAGACAGATTACAGTATTGAGACAGGTGACAGTATTGAGACAGGTGACAGTATTGAGACAGGTGAAAGTATTGAGACAGATGACAGTAGAGACAGGTGACAGTATTGAGACAGGTGACAGTATTGAGACAGGTGACAGTAGAGACAGATGACAGTATTGAGACAGGTGACAGTATTGAGACAGGTGACAGTATTGAAACAGGTGACAGTATTGAGACAGATGACAGTATTGAGACAGATTACAGTATTGAGACAGGTGACAGTATTGAGACAGGTGACAGCATTGAGACAGGTGACAGTAATGAGACAGGTGACAGTATTGAGACAGATGACAGTAGAGACAGATGACAGTATTGAGACAGGTGACAGTATTGAAACAGGTGACAGTATTGAGACAGGTGACAGTATTGAGACAGATGACAGTATTGAGACAGGTGACAGTATTGAGACAGATGACAGTAGAGACAGATGACAGTAATGAGACAGGTGACAGTATTGAAACAGGTGACAGTATTGAGACAGGTGACAGTATTGGAGGACAGATGACGAGTATTGAGACAGGTGACAGTATTGAGACAGATGACAGTAGAGACAGATGACAGGTGACAGTATTGAAACAGGTGACAGTATTGAGACAGGTGACAGTATTGAGACAGATGACAGTATTGAGACAGACTACAGTATTGAGACTGGTGACAGTATTGAGACGGGTGACAGTATTGTGACGGGTGACAGTATTGAGACGGGTGACAGTATTGAGACAGACTACAGTATTGAGACAGATGACAGTATTGAGACAGGTGACAGTATTGAGACAGGTGACAGTATTGAGACAGATCACAGTACTGAGACAGGTGATATGATATGTGTTATGTGTCATCTATTGGTCTAAATGTATATACTGGTACATAGATTACTGTAAATAGCTGATTAATTGTGTCAATCAATTCAATAGTAGAGCAATTCCAATGTCATGATTTTGACTTTTATTTTGAAAGATCACATTGATTCAGTAAGTGATTCAGAATACTGAAATGTTTGGATTCATACATGTACATGGGTTATTTAAATATTCTCATCTGATCATAAATGGATCAACAATGATCCCAGTTTCTGATTTGACTGGTTTGCCAGTACTACAGTTTACATCAAGAGAAAAAGAGACACATTTACAGAGGATTGCAACAGCCAAGAGGTGATCAGGTAGACAGTAAAAGTCTGAAGCCTGACTGTCAGTCTGTATGTGCTATCATGCCATCTGTTTAGCAAGACCACTAACAGATCTGGGACCAGGCTACAAAGAATGTGCTATGTCTGAACATTTGATTTTTTTTTTTACAATAATGTTAAAAAGGGGAATTGAACCAGATCATAGGCCTACTGGAAGACTGTTAATAACCCAGAAGCTCTCCATCAATATGTCTGAAATGGTTGAAATCATCTGTACCTACTGGTAATTATTCAGATATGATTTTGTACCAATCCCAAACCCAGGATAGAGGGGCTGAGTGAATGTGGTCTGGACTCTGTGGAGGAGGGTCATTGTGTCAGAGACGCTGTAGAAGGACAGAGTTCCTGCCCTGTGGTCCAGGTTCACTCCTACTCTGGAGGGGACAGATATTTCTGTTTTATTAGCATTGTGCCAAAACCTACAATGGGGGGATAGCACTCCAAAGTCCAGGACTGACTGTTACCTAGGAATGTAGACTCTGGGACCTTTCCTTTCCTGATGATCCCTTTATATGACACTGCTATTTCAACCCATCCACCGCTCCACTCTACCTCCCAGTAGCAGACTCCAGACAGGCCCTCTCTACACAGCACCTGTCTCCAGTAGTCAGGATAGGGCTGAGCTTTAACAGTGGCTGTCACCTTCCAGTTTCCCTCAGGCAGGCTGAGTTCTGGATAAGCTGTATTCAGATCCAATGTCAGCTGGAGGACGTCTGACTGATGAAGAACAAAACCCAATAAGTAAAAGAAAGAACATGTATGTTGTCTTTGAGAGGATGTTTGAATATCACTGACAGAGGGACAACTCTTCTTTGGTCTTCAGCTCAGGAGACATTTGGAATTCTGTCACTATTTAAAATTCAATGTAAATAAATATTAAGAGAAGAACATGTTGGGGTTTTGAGACTAAAACACATTACACAATAAGCAAAAATAGACAACTGCTCAGCAATATACCTCAAATAAGTTGATTACATTCCATGAGAAATATAGCACATATTTTAATAGAGGTTAAAAAACTGCATATCTTGAGCTCATATTTGTGCACTCCCTACCATTTTTAGACATAATTCCTATCTCCTTCACATTTTGTCCAGTTGATCTTTCAGTTCAGGAGGATAAAACGTGATGCCGTCAAAGGAGAGGTGTGAGTTGGCAGGCAGGATGGGAGAGGCCACAGGCTCAGGAGGGTCATAGAGAGACTCTTAAGACCCTATAGGGAGAGATAGAGAGAACTGTCTTAACAAATGAAGACTTCCAAAGCTCAAACACATTCCCACTAACATGGGGGAGAAAAAGGCCAGATATGACACTTTGAGAGACATATTCTACTGTTGATAGACCATGTGATGTCACCTGGAGGAAATGGATGTGATCCTCTGTGTGTAGAGCTGCTCCAGCTCAGTGCTTCTCTTCCTCAGCTCAGCGTATCTCCTGCTCCAGTTGCTCCAGGAGTCCTTCAGCCCGTCTCACTGCAGTCTTCTCCTGGCCTCTAGTCAACCTTTTCACCTCAGTGAGTATTCTCTCAATGGACCCGATCAGTTCAGTAAAGATTGTTTCAAACGTACTAACTTCTGCCTGTACAGAGCACTGTTAACTCACAGAGAGAGAGGAGGGGGTCAATTTCAACCTGCTGTTACTAGACTCCAGACAACCTGTTCCCCACTGTAGGGCTCTTATTGTCTCTGTTGAGCAGTATCTGAGTATTCAATATATATTTTGTGTAAGTGATGTCAAAAAGGTTTACATGTGACCATGTTGTCTGCACCCAAACCAAGGGCTGGATTCTATCCATATCGAGAAGTATCACGGAAGATCTGCATTAAAATGTCAAATAAATTTTCGACATGTGCAGCGTTACTGGTGAATGCAGTCTCCACGCAGCACGGGAACATTGCCTTTAAATTTAAACTATCTATAACGCGGATCATCCATGATATTTGCTATACAGACTGAATCAGACCCAATTTAGATAAGAAGTATGTCCTGATAAGAACATCTGCTAATTAACCCAAAGTTTTACGGTATACAGTTGATAGAATAATTATTAATGACTAATTATTACACCCCTGAAACTGTGTGGAAATGTGTTAGAATGTGAGTGTAGGACCAGTAAAGACTATGACATTGAACTACTATTTAGCAATGTGAGTAGAGTTAGGCCAGACAATAAAGGACAAGGAGAACTGTCTACAGACAACTGAGAAACCAAGATAAAGAGGCCTCCCAGTTTAGAGGAGGAGAGAAACTATTAGGCTTTTTAAGGAGTATAGAAACATGGTGCAGAATATTGTGAGAACGGTGATAACTGAGGAATTCAGGGAGTAGGCTATGATAAGAAAGTGTGTATGTGTGTGTGTGTGTGTGTGTGTGTGTGTGTTTGTTTACATGTATGTGTGTGTGTGTGTGAACTGATGGTCAGGAGAGCAGTTTTAAAGTGGAAAACTACAGCCCGCCTACAGAGGGGAGGGATTTTGAATGACGTTTGAGTATAAAAGATGGACTCTGAAATTGTGATGGCAGAATTCTCAATGAATACATCTCTGACTATGCAGACCGGGACTGTTCGTTTCTTGATCCTTTTGGGAGACGCACAGAGACACTGAAACAGTTTGTTAAATAATTCACATAACAACAGTAAATGTCCAACACTCAACCTCAGGAGAATCTTGAGCCTGTCTCAGCTCCTGCATCTCCTTCTCTCTCTCTCCTGGATTGTCTTCTGGGATTGCTGCTGACTCTCTCTTAATTGCCTCTGCAGAGAGAAAATTGTCAATTTTCTATAATGATGATAAAACCATGATTCCACTAGGTGATCTTCTTCCAGTCAAGCAGGGAACTAATACATCTGAACATATTGTTGGACCTCGGACCCTTCGGATACTATCTTGAAAAAGTTTAATTTTCTACATTTTGGGATTATCAACACCAGTGAACTGAACATCAGACATGTATAGTAGAGTGACGTTTAAGCATCCAATCATTACCAGTTTCATCCAATCATTACCCGTTTCATCCAATCTTTACCCGTTTTATCCAATCTTTACCAGTTTCATCCAATCTTTACCTGTTTCATCCAATCTTTACCTGTTTCATCCAATCTTTACCTGTTTCATCCAATCTTTACCCGTTTTATCCAATCTTTACCAGTTTCATCCAATCTTTACCTGTTTCATCCAATCTTTACCTGTTTCATCCAATCTTTACCTGTTTCATCCAATCTTTACCTGTTTCATCCAATCTTTACCTGTTTCTCAGTCCTCTCTGCTGCAGCTGACACTGTATCATGGCCTTTATGTTTATCCATTGTACACAGATAACAGATACACTGCTGATCGAATCGCAGTGAACCTCCAGCAGTTTGTCGCGATGAGAGCAGATCTTCTCCTGTACAGTTGTGCGGTGGCTTTGACCAGCTTGTGCTTCTTGAAACCAGGAGATTCATAGTGAGGTTGGAGGTGAGTCTCACAGTAAGAGGCCAGACACACCAGACAGGACTTGACAGCTTTGAGTTTTCTTCCAGTGCAGCTGTCACACCCCACATCTCCAGGTCCAGCATAACAGTGAGCAAGAGGAGGAGCCTGGAGTCCTTTCTTCTTCAGTTTCTCCACCACTTCAGCCAGTAGAGTGTTTTTCCTCAGAACAGGCCTTGGGGTAAAGGTCTGTCTACACTGGGGACAGCTGTAGACACCTTTCAGATCATCCTGATCCCAGCTTTCTTCAATACAGCCCATACAGTAGCTGTGTCCACAGGCAGTAGTCGCCAATTGGATTGAAACTAGGATTTAGGAATATTCACATGAAAATCTTTCGCCAATTGAATGAAACAGATTTTCATGCCAATACCTAAAAATCCGCTTAAAAAACAATATCCACATCTATAAAAAAAGTCACTTGTATTGTAAATAAGAACATAATATTTTTTAAGCGACTCCAAAATTACACAATACATTATTTACCATTCAATTCTATTGGGCACAACATCATCTTGAAACACAACGGAAACCACTGCAAATGCATCCAACAAGAGTCCCAAGCTTGATGTAGTCATAGCCTGCTGGGAATATGGGACCAAATACTAAACTGTTGACTAAGTGTAATAGACTATAAGTGAATTTGTCCAAATACTTATGCCACTCCTTCCCTTATATTTGTATCTTTGATCCCATTCCACCTATTCCCTCCAACACGTTACCACGAGGCCGACCTCCCCAATTAAGATGCCACCAACCTCCTGTAAGCTAGATAAAGTACATTCATTTCTAAACAGTAAAACAGATATGTGTATGAAAATACCCTCAAATAAAAGGTGGCATTCTGTACTGTTGCCTTATATGAAAATATTTAATATCAAATCCAAAATAGTATAGAGCCAAATAAAACATTTTAGCTTCACTGTCCAAATACATTCAAAAACCAAGGGGGAGTCAAAATTATTCCCAAGATGTTGAACTAAAACAGCTTGGCCATGAAGAAGTTTCAGTAGATTAAACTGCTTCCTATAAAGCTATGTGGTGTATAATGTAGCTGGAGTGAAACTGTTTCAACATGCCCAACCAAAACCCCTCCTCTCCACCCCACAAACCTGATCAGTCAGAATAGACCTTTGGCTCCTCAGATAGCCTGATCAACTACCACTGATCAATGGCATAACACATCTTTTTGTTCCACAATTAACCAAGAACTCTACTTGATCAAAAGCACCAAGTCTTTTTGTCTCACATATCAGCCCAATGGTCACTACCCCAGGGGCCACAACAAGCCCCCCCACACCTGGGTCCACACACACACAACACACACACACACACACACACACACACACACACACACACACACACACACACACACACGCACACTACTAATTCCAAATGGTTGCACATAGACTCTTTCCACTTTGTCCTATCTACATCAAATTGGTTCTGGTTATCAGTTTCTGGGCTAGAGTGAGTTTGATTAAGTGATTATATTAAAAGAACAAATTACAATACAATCATATAAAAAGTAAAGTGAATATTGCATTCTGAAAAGAAGATAC
>NW_025538532.1:0-18759 GCF_020615455.1 Coregonus clupeaformis | reverse complement strand
AACGATCCCGCAGTCTGAGTCGGGTCCTGTCTGTGGACTAGTTTTTTCTGCTCGGGATCTCCAGTTTCCCGAGGGTTCTGGAACGCTCCGGGGAGCTCTCTTGATTTCCGCACCTGCATCCCATCAGCAATCTGCACACCTGGTCCTGATCATCACCCTTCTTAGGCTCTGGCCTAACATCCATTCCCTGCCGGATCGTTAGCCATGAACAGTAGGTTTACCAGAGTATCAGTCTTAGAGCTTCTAGCGTTAGTTTTGTTGTTTTGCACCTTGTTGGTTTGTTGTTTACTTACCTCCGTTTTGTTCCATCTGCAGTCACTCGTCCGGAACCTTCATCCAACCTCTGCCTGGTGGTCGGCGGCTGCCGAGCCATGATTGGATCAACCACTGCACCCCCAACAACTAATCAACGCCGCCCGCTCTGTTCCCTGGATTATTCAGCATCACTCTTGAATTTGTAAATAAACACTCACCTTCGTTTCAACTTACCTTGTCCTGGTCTGCTTCTGGGTTCTGGCTTTGTAACTCGTGACAGAACGATCCGGCTACCCTTGTGAACAGGAATCAGAGCTTAGCGATTAACGCTTTTATCGATTCAGGTGCCGATGGAAGTTTTCTTGATGCCGAGTTGGTGGAACAGCTGGGGCTTTCCAAGGAGCAATTGCCGGAAGCCATTGAAGCGACCACTCTGAACGGCAGTAGTCTGGCACGTATCACGATGAGGACTGAACCGGTTAAGATGCTGTTGTCGAATCATTCGGAGATGATTTCATTCTTCATTCTGCCGTCTTCCCATGTTCCTCTGGTCCTTGGATACCCCTGGCTGAAGGAACACAATCCCACGTTCGATTGGGTGACGGGCAAGGTAACGAGTTGGAGCCTTGATTGTCATGCTAACTGTCTCAAGACTGCCTGTCCCCATTCGGTTCCCAGTCAGGTGATTGAGGCTAAACCCCAGATTTGTCCCTGGTTCCCGAGACATATCACGATTTGGGGGAAGTGTTCAGTAAGCAGAAGGCTCTGTCACTCCCTTCCCACCGACCATATGATTGTGCCATCAACCTGTTCCCTGGAGCTGTCTACCCCAAGGGAAGGTTATACAGTATCTCCCGCCCTGAACGTGAGGCTTTGGAGACCTACATCAAGGAGTCCCTAGCTGCTGGTCTCGTTCGTCCCCTCGTCATCACCCCTGGGGGCAGGATTCTTCTTTGTGGGTAAGAAGGATGGCTCTCTTCGACCGTGTATTGATTATCGGGGGTTGAATGACATCACGGTCAAGAACAAGTATCCCCTGCCCTTGATGAGTTCTGCCTTCGACTCCTTACAGGGTGCTCGGTGTTCACCAAGCTAGACCTACGCAATGCGTATCACATGGTCCGGATCAGAGAGGGAGACGAGTGGTTGACGGGTTTCAATACACCGATGGGTCACTTCGAGTATCAGGTGATGCCGTTTTGACTGACCAATGCTCCAGCGGTATTCCAGAGTATGGTGAATCGACGTCCTGAGAGATATGATCGGTCTCTTTGTGTTTGTTTACCTGGATGACATTCTGATCTTCTCGAAGGAACCTTCCGACCACGTCCAGCATGTCCGGCAGGTTCTGCAGCGATTGTTGGAGAATCGCCTGTTCGTGAAGGCCGAGAAGTGCGAGTTTCACGCCCACACGACATCCTTTCTCGGGTACATCATCTCCAGGGGAGAGATTAGGATGGACCAGGAGAAGGTTAGAGAGCGGTTCTGGAATGGGCCCAGCCCGGTACGAGATTGCAGCTCCAGAGATTTTTGGGGTTTGCGACTTTCTACCGCAGATTCATCCGGGATTACAGCCGTGTGGCCGCTCCGTTAACTGCCTTGACTTCCAGTATCAGGAACTTCAAGTGGAATCCGGAGGCGGATCGAGCGTTTCTGGATTTGAAGAGGCGATTCACCAACGCACCGATTCTCTCTCAACCGGACACGCCCGTCAGTTCGCCGTTGAAGTGGACGCGTCTGATGTGGGAGTTGGCGCCATCCTGTCGCAGCGATGCTCCACGGACAGTAAACTCCATCCTGCGCCTACTACTCTCGTCGCCTTTCGCCTGCGGAGAGGAATTACGATGTGGGTAACCGGGAGCTTCTCGCGGTGAAACTTGCCTTGGAGGAGTGGCGCCACTGGTTGGAGGGGGCGGAGCAACCGTTATTGTCTGGACTGACCACAAGAATCTTGCTTACGTGCAATCGGCTAGACGTCCTCAACTCCCGTCCAGGCCAGGTGGTCGTTGTTTTTCGGACGATTCAATTTTTCCCTGACGTTCCGACCTGGATCTAAGAACGGCAAGGCGGACGCCTTGTCTCGGATGTTCTCCAAGACGGAGGAGGGTGGGTCCAAGACCGAGACAATTCTCCCCCGGAACTGCGTCGTGGGAGCTGTTAGGTGGAAGATTGAGGAGGAGGTGATGGCGGCTCTTCGGACGCAGCCCGGTCCCGTAACGGTCCCACCCGGTCGGTTGTTTGTGCCTGAGTCGGTTCGTCCCTGCGGTCCTCAAATGGTCCCACGCCAGCAAGATGGCGTGTCACCCTGGCGTGGCTCGGACGATGGCGTTTTCTTCGCAGACGTTTTTGGTGGCCTGCCATGGCCGAGGATACTCGGGGGTTATGTTGCTGCCTGTCCAGTGTGTGCGCAGAATAAGGGTACCAATCGGCCCAGCTCTGAACTACTTCACCCCCCTTCCTATTCCCCGGCGACCATGGTCGCATCTGGCCCTGGACTTTGTCACTGGGTTGCCCGCTCTGAGGGGAACACGGTCGTTCTGACTATCGTGGACAGATTCAGCAAGTTCGCCCACTTTGTGCCAATTGCCAAGCTTCCCTCTGCCTCGGAGACGTCCGAGATCCTGGTTAGGGGAGGTTTTCAGGGTCCACGGGTTGCCCAGTGATCTCGTTTCCGACCGTGGCCCTCAGTTTACCTCTGCTGTCTGGAAGTCCTTCTGTTTGGCCATTGGAGCTACAGTCAGTCTCACATCTGGTTTTCACCCCCAATCTAATGGTCAGGCGGAGAGAGCCAACCAGAAGATGGAATCCACGCTACGCTGCCTGGCCTCTTCCAACCCCACCTCCTGGGTCTCTCAGTTGCCTTGGGTTGAGTATGCCCACAATATCTCTCCCTACATCTGCCACTGGGATGTCTCCCCTTCCAGTGCCTGTATGGCTACCAACCGCCCTTGTTCCCTTCTCAGGAGAAGGAGCTCTCAGTGCCTTCTGTTCAGGCCCATATTCGTCGTTGCCACCGGACCTGGCATCGGGCCAGAAAGGCACTCCTTAGAGTTTCGGACCGGTATCAGCTCCAGGCGAATCGTCGCCGGATCCCCGCTCCCACCTACACCATCGGAGATAGGGTCTGGTTGGCCACACGGGATCTTCCTTTACGGACTGAGTCTAGGAAGTTGTTACCGAAGTTCATTGGTCCGTTTGTGGTGGAGAAGGTGATCAACCCGGTGGCAGTTCGACTCAAACTCCCGAGGACGCTCAGAGTCCATCCCACCTTTCATGTCTCCTGCCTCAAGCCTGTTTTCCTCAGTCCTCTGTTGCCTCCTCCGCCTCCTCCTCCTCCTCCTCGGATGATCGGAGGTGGTCCTGCCTACACGGTGCGACGCATCATGGATTCCAGACGGCGGGGCCGGGGTTTCCAGTATCTCGTAGACTGGGAGGGGTATGGTCCTGAAGAGAGGAGTTGGATTCCGCGGCGACAGATCCTAGATGCTGACCTCATCCGTGACTTCTACCGCCTCCATCCTGGCGCTCCGGGGAGTCCGGCCGGTGGCGTTCGTCGGAGGGGGACTGTAACGATCCCGGCAGTCTGAGTCGGGTCCTGTCTGTGGACTAGTTTTTCTGCTCGGGATCTCCAGTTTCCCGAGGGTTCTGGAACGCTCCGGGGAGCTCTCTTGATTTCCGCACCTGCATCCCATCAGCAATCTGCACACCTGGTCCTGATCATCACCCTTCTTAGGCTCTGGCCTAACATCCATTCCCTGCCGGATCGTTAGCCATGAACAGTAGGTTTACCAGAGTATCAGTCTTAGAGCTTCTAGCGTTAGTTTTGTTGTTTTGCACCTTGTTGGTTTGTTGTTTACTTACCTCCGTTTTGTTCCATCTGCAGTCACTCGTCCGGAACCTTCATCCAACCTCTGCCTGGTGGTCGGCGGCTGCCGAGCCATGATTGGATCAACCACTGCACCCCCAACAACTAATCAACGCCGCCCGCTCTGTTCCCTGGATTATTCAGCATCACTCTTGAATTTGTAAATAAACACTCACCTTCGTTTCAACTTACCTTGTCCTGGTCTGCTTCTGGGTTCTGGCTTTGTAACTCGTGACAAAAAGTGAGACCTAAGAAGATGATCTGGCCTGGTCTGAGAGCATCTTTATCTTCTCCTTGTTTTGCTCTCTAGCTCTTCAACAGAGATGTTCATTATGCTTTAGTATGTCAAGCACTCAGGCCTTGATGGTCAGTCTTTTCTTCAGGAGGACTCAGAGCAGAGATTGCCTGTTAGACCCACAACAAAGAGGCCAGCCTTATTATGGAGCCAGCAGATGGGCCGAGCACTACCAGAGCAGAGGGGTAAGGTGATATAACCTTAAAGTGCCAGTATCACATTTTACAGGTTATAATGACATCTGTCACTGAGATTGGACCTGTCAAGCGCTCCCTCCATCCACTTGAATTGCTCTTAATGGCTGTCCGTGATGGTCCAGACGCACTGTTAGACCTGGGTCGATGCCCGTCCACCGAGTGTTGCTGTGGAAAGCCAGAGGAGATAAGGCCCTTTTTGAGTTAGCATCAGCTGGATTTGGGAGCTTTAGGGGGCTGATGTCGTCCGCTGTGGTTGAAGAATGAATTGGGTGCAATCATATACTGTACAAAAAATAGTGTTAGTCTATTTATTTCGTTTGATCGTCTCATGTGGTCCTCTGTAGCTCAATTGGTAGAGTATGGCGCTTGTAACGCCAGGGTAGTGGGTTCGTTCCCCGGGACCACCCATACGTAAAAATGTATGCACACATGACTGTAAGTTGCTTTGGATAAAAGCGTCTGCTAAATGGCATATTATTATCATATAGGTTAGGATTTACAGTGTATTACATCATAAGTCATCTTTTGAGGCACCAAATACAACAAGAGATGTGCTCACAGGGATTCTAAATGGCTTCTCAAAATGTATGCATTTTTTATGTCTTAATGATAATTCCACATTGGATATGCAAGCGTTACACACACATCTAGTACATTTTTAAGTGTCTAAAGCATTCCATTTGTAAAACAGCCCATTTGCCCACTACCCCCCACCAAACAAATTGGTTGAGAACAACAAAGTTCAATCTATGTCTGGATATTTCTTTGTTTGTTTCTCTCTCATCTCCAGCGGGGCACTTATGAAAGTGCTCTTTTGCATCAGAGATAAGGTGTGCTGGTCTACGGGGGACCCAGTGAGAGTGGGTTTGAGGGGATGGGGAGGCCAGTCTCCTACAGCTAGAAGCACCTCAGAGCCAGTCTAAACAGTGGGCACGGGCCTCAACACACGGTCTAATGGAAGAGTGGAGTAGCAAACACCAAGGAGCAGCGTCTGAGTGAGGGACTGGGGTGAGGTAAACATGTTCTCCATCGCTGCCTGGTCTGACTGACTGACTGACTGACTGGGGGCCTGGAACTCAGTCATAAAAGATAGAAAGGGACAGTGCTTTGTACCTGCATAATGATTCCTACTGTACATTATGTTGTTTTCTAGCCTGATGGATGTAACAAGGCCTCTGTCGTATCTGAAATGGAGTTCTGCTTGGCCTCCGTGTTGTACTAGTCTTGAAAACCTGACGCTAGGCAACAGTGACTAGGATCTGAGTTCAATGATGGACTCTTTTGGCAACTTTGATAAGAGGAAACATTTGTTACGGGGTCGGTCCTCTTCAGACAAACAACTCTCCCAATGAATCACGTGGCAGACATGCCAGAACGTTGTGATTCAAACCCAAAGTTTGCAGGCAAAGCCTTTGCAGTGGTGTTAGTGAAGGCAGTTGGTGAAAACTAGCCACTTGCGAAATGCACTCATAAAAATGTAAGTAGTGGTGTTGGCAGTGACGTAGTTCCACTATGCCAAAAGAGTCCATCATTAAAACCAGACCCTAGTCGCTGTTGCCTAGGGTCGGGTTTACCAGACTAATGTTGTACAGTTATTTAATCCTGCATTCATTATGGTGGTCCACTAGATGAGTTAGATCTGCCAACTACTGCATAATCAGTCACTGCCATCATTGTAATGTAGCTGAGTTCTTCTCTTAAGTAGCTGTAATTTCTTTGTGTGTCTAAGACTTACATATAGTGGCATTTACATGGGCTGGATGGAATTGAATGTGCAGTATTCCCCCAGTGCTGCCTCTCTCCAGTCTCCAGTAGCACACAGTGCTTCACTCCTAGAGCCACTCTCTGACAACTCTGACTCAGAGCTCCATCATATTGATGAATAAAATAGTACCTTTTTCCAATTAGATTTTCCAGTGTTGGCAAGAAAATGCACATGCTGGGGGAAAATTTGTCCGGCTCCTTGACGGTTTGCGAGAGAAGCATAAAAGTTGTGTCCTGGGCCTTAATGATACGGATGATGATGTGGTAGGCTGACACTTTGTCAGGGAGGGCCATGGTACAGGGTGAGAGAGATCCTGGCCCACTCCTCCTCACTCCTCCTCACCTCATTGTCCTCTTCTCCTCTCCCTGGGATGGAGGAGGGGATGGGGCATAAATGGCCCCTTTCTGCTCCGACTCCAACTGTCATCTCAACCTCGGCGGAGCTGTGCTGCACTTAGGCCCCATTTGCTTTTAAGGATGTCTGACAGGACGGCGGCCACGTATGATCAAACTTTACTTTCGCCGTGCACTTGTGACAGTTCATTCAGAGGGGCCCTAATGCGCTGTCACCAGCACTCTCCACTCAGCTGCCTTGATTTACCTTCCCCATCTGTCTCAGTCAAGCAGCACCAGGATGGGAGTTGGGGAGGGAGGGTGGCCTGCTAACTCTAGGGCCCACACACTTTATTTTTAACGTGTCCCTCCCAGCCCCCATATCTTCCTCATACTCCTCACCTACAGTGGGGAGAACAAGTATTTGATACACTGCCAATATTGCAGGTTTTCCTACTTACAAAGCATGTAGAGGTCTGTAATTTTTATCATAGGTACACTTCAACTGTGAGAGACGGAATCTAAAACAAAAATCCAGAAAATCACATTGTATGATTTTTAAGTAATTCATTTGCATTTTATTGCATGACATAAGTATTTGATCACCTACCAACCAGTAAGAATTCCAGCTCTCACAGACCTGTTAGTTTTTCTTTAAGAAGCCCTCCTGTTCTCCACTCATTACCTGTATTAACTGCACCTGTTTGAACTTGTTACCTGTATAAAAGACACCTGTCCACACACTCAATCAAACAGACTCCAACCTCTCCACAATGGCCAAGACCAGAGAGCTGTGTAAGGACATCAGGGATAAAATTGTAGACCTGCACAAGGCTGGGATGGGCTACAGGACAATCAGCAAGCAGCTTGGTGAGAAGGCAACAACTGTTGGCGCAATTATTAGAAAATGGAAGAAGTTCAAGATGACGGTCAATCACCCTCGGTCTGGGGCTCCATGCAAGATCTCACCTCGTGGGGCATCAATGATCATGAGGAAGGTGAGGGATCAGCCCAGAACTACACGGCAGGACCTGGTCAATGACCTGAAGAGAGCTGGGACCACAGTCTCAAAGAAAACCATTAGTAACACACTATGCCGTCATGGATTAAAATCATGCAGCGCACGCAAGGTCCCCCTGCTCAAGCCAGCGCATTTCCAGGCCCGTCTTAAGTTTGCCAATGACCATCTGGATGATCCAGAGGAGGAATGGGAGAAGGTCACGTGGTCTGATGAGACAAAAATAGAGCTTTTTGGTCTAAACTCCACTCACCGTGTTTGGAGGAAGAAGAAGGATGAGTACAACCCCAGGAACACCATCCCAACCGTGAAGCATGGAGGAGGAAACATCATTCTTTGGGGATGCTTTTCTGCAAAGGGGACAGGACGACTGCACCGTATTGAGGGGAGGATGGATGGGGCCATGTATCGCGAGATCTTGGCCAACAACCTCCTTCCCTCAGTAAGAGCATTGAAGATGTGTCGTGGCTGGTTCTTCCAGCATGACAACGACCCGAAACACACAGCCAGGGCAACTAAGGAGTGGCTCCGTAAGAAGCATCTCAAGGTCCTGGAGTGGCCTAGCCAGTCTCCAGACCTGAACCCAATAGAAAATCTTTGGAGGGAGCTGAAAGTCCGTATTGCCCAGTGACAGTCCCGAAACCTGAAGGATCTGGAGAAGGTCTGTATGGAAGAGTGGGCCAAAATCCCTGCTGCAGTGTGTGCAAACCTGATCAAGACGTACAGGAAACGTATGATTAATGTAATTGCAAACAAAGGTTTCTGTACCAAATATTAAGTTCTGCTTTTCTGATGTATCAAATACTTATGTCATGCAATAAAATGCAAATTAATTACTTAAAAATCATACAATGTGATTTTCTGGATTTTTGTTTTAGATTCCGTCTCTCACAGTTGAAGTGTACCTATTAATAAAATTACAGACCTCTACATGCTTTGTAAGTAGGAAAACCTGCAAAATCGGCAGTGTATCAAATACTTGTTCTCCCCACTGTATATGTTTACCTTTCCAAACTTCAACCTGCAGTACAGCACTATACAACGCAGTGTACTACTACTATTGCTGTTGTCTGAGGATTTTTCATATCACCTTCAGTGGCCACTAAACATATATATTTTTAATGTTCTTTAATATTGGGGAATGAGGATCTTATTGTCTTGAATAGTGCATTGTCCCTGTGTTGTCTATTAACCCCTGATTGTAGTCCTGCTGGGGATGGTAGCGTGGAAGGTAGAAAGCAGTATTACAGATCACGTGGCTTTAGTAATCAAGCCCTCTACACTGGCTCCTGGTGTCTTACACACATGCATGGGGGAGTGTGTATACTATATATTTTTAAGCTTATGAAAAAAACATGATATGCGGTCAAATAATTTACATGCTCTCAATTTTGACTCACATTGAGATGGTTCTTTGGCTTATCAGTGCTTAAAAATGTATATTTTAAAAAGCTGCAGGGATATGACACAACTGAGGAATTTAATGATTTTATAAATCAGAATCTGGTTTCAGTGCCTCTTATGAGCTGGACCGAGGGGACTGAGGGGGGTCCGGGGGTTAATGCATGTTTGGAGGCTTCAAGGTCTCACTGACATTATCTTGGGAGCTCGTTCATTGGAAAGATGTTAATGTGTTGGAACATTTTATTTTATGGTCTCCATGATGCTTCTTATGATTTAAGCTGCACTGTTTCAGAGTGGCTACACCATGTAGTACAAGCCTCTTAAATCACTAATAAATATGGAATTGCATGAGATTTTGCCCTCTCTCCCTCTCTCTTTCTCTTTGGTCTTTGATCATGCAATCCCATGACAGATCCATCAGCAGCTCTTCATCTCCTGCAGGAATGGGCTGTGCTTAATTGGTGCTACCAGGAATAAATCAAAGCAGGAAACAGGATGCTTTCCAAACAGACCCACAAAGCAGCATCTAAATCTACGTCACCCAGGACTACCCACTGAATGAGTCTACACACAACCATACGCAATGTTTTTGCAATGTTGCTATTAGTGACAGGTGTATGTTTGCTGCTACAGTGTAACTGTAATGCAACGTTATAGGAACCATCCTGTGTGGTACCTTTGCTGCTCTTTTGGTCCTTATTCTAATCTTCAGTTTCTGCCCGACGTGGAATTCAATGCAGGCCCCCAGATTGGAGAGTTTCCAAACAATCCCGAGCTCACCCAAGCTTGGAATTGGTTTTCCGTGGAACATCTCCCTCCTCCCTTTGGGCACTTTACCAATTTGACCAAATTTGTTCCATCGCTGGTTCTAAGTACCAGAAGTGTTTTCTGCCCACACTTGGACTCGTTTCTGCTATTTGCACATTCTTTGCAGAACATTAACAGCTTTGTCAGAGGCTCAGCCATCGGCAGGCGGACAGTGCTGTGGTGTGGGGGGCCCTCTCTGTCTGTGTGGGAAGGCTTGATACTGTACATGGTCGGGACTAGTTCCCAGCCTCTCCAACGTCCACAAAACAAACTGATACTGTATACTTTCCCCTCAGCCTACTATACAATCCTGACATGAAATGGCCAATACCTGTCCCAAGGCCACACACCTGTCTGTTATTTTGATTGAGAGAGAAGTAGCATCAGGATCAATCAATCAATCAAATGTATTTATAAAGGCCTTTTTACATCAGCAGATGTCACAAAGTGCTATACAAAAACACAGCCTAAAACCCCAAACAGCAAGCAATGCAGATGTAGAAGCACTGTGGCTAGGACAAACTCCCTAGAAAGGCAGAAACCTAGGAAGAAACCTAGTGAGGAACCAGGCTCTGAGGGGTGGCCAGTCCCCTTCTGGCTGTGCCGGGGGTAGATTATAACAGTACATGGCCATTAAGGCCAGAATTTTCTCCAAGATGTTCAAACGTTCATAGATGACCTGCAGGGTCAAATAATAATCACAGTGGTTGTAGAGGTTGCAACGGGTCAGTACATCAGGAGTAAATGTCACTTGGCTTTTCATAGCCGGGCATTTAGAGGTTGAAATAGCAGGTGCGGTAGAGAGAGAGAGTTGAAAACAGCAGGTCTGGGACAAGGTAGCACATCCGGTGAACATGTCAGGGTTCCATAGCCGCAGGCAGAAGAGTTGAAACTGGAGCAGCAGCACGACCAGGTGGACTGGCAACAGCAAGGAGACATCAGGCCAGGTAGTCCTGAGGCATGGTCCTAGGGCTCAAGTCCTCCGGGAGGGGAGGGAGAGAGAGAGAATTAGAGGGAGCATACTTAAATTCACACAGGACACCGGATAAGACAGGAGAATAACACTAGATATAACAGACTGACCCTAGCCCCCCAGCACATAGACTATTGCAGCATAGATACTGGAGGCTGAGACAGGGGGGGTCGGGAGACACTGTGGCCCCGTCCGACAATACCCCCGGACAGGGCCAACCAGGCAGGATATAACCCCAACCACTTTGCCAAAACACAGCCCCCAAAACACCAGAGGGATATCAACAGACCACCATCCTACTACCCTGAGGCAAGGCTGAGTATAGCCCACGAAGATCTCCTCCACTGCACGAGCCCAAGGGGGCGACAAACCAGATGTTTGCCAACCTTCCCCTGCAATGTGGATATACAGTGGGGAGAACAAGTATTTGATACACTGCCAATTTTGCAGGTTTTCCTACTTACAAAGCATGTAGAGGTCTGTAATTTTTATCATAGGTACACTTCAACTGTGAGAGACGGAATCTAAATCAAAAATCCAGAAAATCACATTGTATGATTTTTAAGTAATTCATTTGCATTTTATTGCATGACATAAGTATTTGATCACCTACCAACCAGTAAGAATTCCAGCTCTCACAGACCTGTTAGTTTTTCTTTAAGAAGCCCTCCTGTTCTCCACTCATTACCTGTATTAACTGCACCTGTTTGAACTTGTTACCTGTATAAAAGACACCTGTCCACACACTCAATCAAACAGACTCCAACCTCTCCACAATGGCCAAGACCAGAGAGCTGTGTAAGGACATCAGGGATAAAATTGTAGACCTGCACAAGGCTGGGATGGGCTACAGGACAATCAGCAAGCAGCTTGGTGAGAAGGCAACAACTGTTGGCGCAATTATTAGAAAATGGAAGAAGTTCAAGATGACGGTCAATCACCCTCGGTCTGGGGCTCCATGCAAGATCTCACCTCGTGGGGCATCAATGATCATGAGGAAGGTGAGGGATCAGCCCAGAACTACACGGCAGGACCTGGTCAATGACCTGAAGAGAGCTGGGACCACAGTCTCAAAGAAAACCATTAGTAACACACTACGCCGTCATGGATTAAAATCCTGCAGCGCACACAAGGTCCCCCTGCTCAAGCCAGCGCATGTTCAGGCCCGTCTGAAGTTTGCCAATGACCATTTGGATGATCCAGAGGAGGAATGGGAGAAGGTCATGTGGTCTGATGAGACAAAAATAGAGCTCTTTGGTCTAAACTCCACTCGCCGTGTTTGGAGGAAGAAGAAGGATGAGTACAACCCCAAGAACACCATCCCAACTGTGAAGCATGGAGGTGGAAACATCATTCCTTGGGGATTATTTTCTGCAAAGGGGACAGGACGACTGCACCGTATTGAGGGGAGGATGGATGGGGCCATGTATCGCGAGATCTTGGCCAACAACCTCCTTCCCTCAGTAAGAGCATTGAAGATGGGTCGTGGCTGGGTCTTCCAGTATGTCAACGACCCGAAACACACAGCCAGGGCAACTAAGGAGTGGCTCCGTAAGAAGCATCTCAAGGTCCCGGAGTGGCCTAGCCAGTCTCCAGACCTGAACCCAATAGAAAATCTTTGGAGGGAGCTGAAAGTCCGTATTGCCCAGCGACAGCCCCGAAACCTGAAGGATCTGGAGAAGGTCTGTATGGAGGAGTAGGCCAAAATCCCTGCTGCAGTGTGTGCAAACCTGGTCAAGACCTACAGGAAACGTATGATCTCTGTAATTGCAAACAAAGGTTTCTGTACCAAATATTAAGTTCTGCTTTTCTGATGTATCAAATACTTATGTCATGCAATACAATGCAAATTATTTTTCTGGATTCCGTCTCTCACAGTTGAAGTGTACCTATGATAAAAATTACAGACCTCTACATGTTTGTAAGTAGGATAACCTGCAAAATCGGCAGTGTATCAAATACTTGTTCTCCCCACTGTATGTCGAAATATTGCTACCTGCACCAGGCTTATTCTAAAACTTAGAGAATCTACCTGTAATGGGAGACTATACCCAGTCTATACCTGGAATTGTATACCCCAAACCATTCTGGGATTTTATTCCTCCACAGGGAGAAATGAGTGTTTAAATGCTAAAACCTAATTCCAGGCTGGTTTTCCCACACAGCACAGCAAAGCACAGCGTGGCCCTCTCCTCCTGACACTGACAATGAGGCTTAGTCAAGCCACACTGGCTCATTGCGATTGCATTACAAGCAAGGATGTGCTCCAATGCTCCTGGTGCCACTCTATTAAAAACTCAATATGCCATCTTCATACTCACCCAGGGAGAGAGCACTGCATCTTCCTGAACTTGTGTTTCTTTGCTAGCCAATGCGAGACCAATACTCTACGTGGTGAAGCCACCTGTCCACTTGATGTATTACGGGAGTACAATGGGCCACTAAAAGTTGATATACTGTAATTGTGGAAGATAATTAGAGTTATAAAACCCTCGTAAATGCCCCATTGGGATCGGGAGTATTAGATTGTGTCCACGGAAATGCATGCCCACTGCTTTTTTTAATTTAAGGGATGAGTGTTAGCGGAAATATCATTTAGCCTCGCGATCACATTGGAGGTGTACACAGAGATAAAGACCTGAATGCTTCATAAACCATTCCTTTAGAGTTGGGAGATAAGTCCATGAATTAGGGGGCCGCTTATGCAGGCAAATGTAAACTTTGCAGTAGTTTAGCAGTGCTCAGACACGAGCCACTGCAGTGAACTGCTTCAGGCACCAAAAGCAATTAACAAAAACTTAAAATAATTTGAACTAATTCTGCTCTTGCTATCTGCAGAAAATGATGCATTACTGTATATGTTGATTATGAGTGGAAAGAACTAAGGGATTACCTTATGCTGAGACTGCTTCTTTAAAGAGGCTGCTTTAGGGGCTATTTGGAATGGGATTTCTTCTTCCCCTTTTCTTCTTTCTTCATATGCAGGCTTTTCTTTCGCTCTTTCTTCTTTCATTCCTTTCTTTTACCTTACATTGAGAGTTCAAATTCATTAAACACAGTGTCATCATGCGTTAGTCTTCACCTGTCTGAACTAGCCATTTCTCCCCAAATTGTGTGAAGCCGGAACATACCAAAACGTAGTGAATCAAAGTGAAAGCATGGTGTATCCAGGAGATGCATGCTGCCACGCCGTATGTAGCCCTGCTTGAAAAGTCATTTTGTGCACACATACATCCACAGACACACAGTCTCATAGGGGGGTCCTGGCTAGAGGATTGTTGGTAATCTTTGGTGGCTTGTTCATGCCTGCCACCCTGCCTGCCTTCCTGCCTCTTTCCTCTGAAGCTTTGTGTGCTGGTGTCAAGCCAGGGAATCAATCCCTAGTTGCCTTTGGATGCGCAACAAAACTAGGCCTCTTTGATAAGATGAGAACAAATCATATTCAACATTTGTTAATGTTTGCCTTTAATAACCTGGATAGAAATGTTTCTTTTTAATTTCCAGCAGAATAATTTGTTTGTGTGTGCAGATGCTTTGTTGATGTTTAATTCCATCTTGCATACACAAAAATATGACTTAGGTAGCAGTTTATTTGTTTGATTCAAGAGAGAGGGAGAGGTTGTGCTGTTCACTAGCTAGGCGCGTCTGAACCCTGCAGGACCCGTTCTCTAAGCCCAGACGCAGACTGTCTCTTCTCTGCTCTGCTCTGGTCTGGTGTTTCTCTGAGAACAGAAAGCGGTCAGTCGGGGGGGGGGGCTGCCTGCCCCCATTTAATGTCCTCTGATGGGCCTGGCCTGTTCTTTATCTCCCCTGTATCATACTGTTCTGAGTGGCTCTAATAGGATAATAGACTAATCTGGATAGTTTGTATTTGCTTTTAGACCATTTATTCAAAAAGCCTCTTTGATACATGTGTTTCAGTGAGTGCAGGTAAGGGATGTTTTGTATATCCACGGATCTGCCAACGTGAAATGGTTGCATAACAGTCCAATTCAGAGCCATAGACCTGGCAGGACAGACTGGGTTCATATACTATAGCTCAGTGTAAAGCAAATAGAGTGAGAACTGCTGAAGACAATGTGATCTGAGGTTGTTTTCCTTGTATTTTGGTTTAGGTTTGCTCCATTATGCAAAACTGATGTTGTGGGAAAAAACACAAGCCAACTAATGTTTTTTTCCCTATGTAGAAATACTGAAATGTTTCCAATAGCTTTATTAGTGTGTGTGAGAGCAATCCTGAAATGTACAGTGACTGCACCCACCTCATTCCATTCATTTGGTGTCATTATTTAGAAATAATCAATTGACTAATGATGGCGTAATTTACGGGACTCATTAATCTGGTGACTGGCTGTGTTAATCAGTTAAGCTCCACAGTCGGGGTGGTGCATATCCAATGAGAGAGCTAGTTACCTGTAGCAGAGCAGAGGAGACTCAAGCTTGGACATTGGGGGTTGGTAGTGCATACTGAAACAGCAACCAGCAGTGAAACTGATGTTTTTGGAAAGGCCTCACTATTTCATTCTATCCAGGAAAATGATATGGTAAGTCTTATGATGGGGTTACTTTATGGATGCTATAGATAGATTGTAGACTAGATCTAGACATCAAAGGTCATACATCCACCAGCACTTCCTATGCTGAACTCTACTACTCCAAGGGGACTCATAAAATCAGCCTTTTTCTCTTACAGAGAACATTTGGTCACCACATACAGTATTTGTTTGTTGGGTTACTGACAGATTCCTGCTCCTTTTGAGATTCTGTCTGTAATGAGAAATACGGTTGAACTTTCATTCGGGATTGTTATCAAAGATGGGATTGATTCCTTGCTCATGATTTGTCTGTCTGATTTCCAAAGGGCTATAAATATTTGTATAATTTCCTCATAAAAATTCATTTTCATCCCGTATCTACACAACTAACAGTAATTATCAGGCCAATATTGTTTATTCTGGGGATACAAAATTCAAAGTCTGGATTAGGCAGCATGTTGGAGGACCCCTGCTGCACCAATATTATCAGTGTAGCGCTTCACTGTTCACAAGATGGAAGGTGAGCAATATTGCTTATTGAGATAATTTTCTAGAATAAATGAGACAAGCCGAAGTCTAAATGATCGGTTATATTTGATGTGATCGTTCATTCATAGAGCTACTGGGTAAATTCAAAGTGTCATCCAAGTCATAATTATAGCCAAAAAAATGCTCTCTAATCTGTCTTCTAAAAGTATTTCCTGAATAAAAGCTCAGGATAAATGCTTACTCCCTCTCCAATTTTAAATTGCACTTTCCTTTCTCTCTTTGTGTAGGTAATGATCAAAAGTAAATAGAGGGAGATGTGAAGAACTTTGTTTCACTAAATTACTTGTGAGGATCCCATAAGGTTGCGATTTTATATCGGAGAGCTCTGACAATAAGGGATTATTGTTTAAGCCGAGCCCATCAGCCTTTCGCTTTTAGTAAGACAAATGGGAAAATGGAGGTACACAGATTTTCAATAACCCGAGCCTGGACCTACAGTGCCTGCTGGGAGTTGACATGGTTCTCTTCCTGCCAGTGCTGCAGGGGGCAGGAAGGAGGGTAGGGGGGGGTTGTCCAGGAGGACAGGGCTGTGTAAACGCTGTGCGTGTGCCTAGGTAACAGCCCCTCACCACCCAGCCACCGGGGCCTCCCAGCAACCTTTTAGTGGGGATGTTGTGTTTGTTTCCTGAGGAAAGAGACACAGCAAATGTTACTTAAAATCATAGCATATTCAGGCCAGCGGAAGATAACTGGATTGCACATGAGACTTGTGCTAATGTCATATGAAGGGCATTGGGATAAACAGGCACTTGTCTGTGCAGCAGGGGGCCTAGGGATTGGAGGGGGGAGGGGGGGGGGCAATGGGAGATAGCCAGGGCTCTTCCAGGCAGATGGCCTCCCTAGTCAGTCACAGGGCTTCAGAACTCCTCTCTTTCTCCCTTTCCCCCAGATTCTCCCCCATCTCTCTCTCTCTCTCTCTCTCTCTCTATCTCTCTCTCTCTCTCTTGCTCTCTCTCTCTCCCTCTCCTCCAGATTCTCCCCCCCCTTTCTTGCTCTCACCCATCCGTTCTTTCATCCTCTCCCCCGCACAACTTCTGGCCCTGTTTCCCTTTCATATTGTTTTGTATGAAGGCCAATGTGCTTCTTTATGATATTTTGTGTTCAGCTTGTGTGTTTTGAGACACAGTGGTGGTGAAGTTGCCATGGCTTTCATTAAGGCCGAGGCTGAATGAAATATGAATGTGTAGAGAGTGAATTAGAGTGATGGAATGGGCTGCATATTGCCTTTCTGGCGCCTGGGCGATGCTGTCTTGGGGGCGTAAGCACTCAGACCCCTGGAACCCAAACCCTTTCTCAAAGCTCTGCGCATTCATCAGCAGCCCAGTGGAGAAGTTTGCCACCCGTCCAATATTGATGTATATTGTGTTGTGGATTCTTGGCTAGGCTAAGGACAGGACGTGTCACAGAGGAATGGCACCTCACCATAAGTCTGTTGTAGACATTTCCTTAATCAAAGAACCGAAGGCAACACCAGTGACAGGAGGAGTCTGACCTTAAACAAAGCACTCTAACAACTTTAATGTTAGTTTAACAAATCCATTATATCTGTGACATTCAAAAACCAGCGGTGCTTAAACTGTAAATGCACTTTTAATGATTTTAATGAACAATGAGCCACTGAGACAGAAATAGCAGTGTCATTAAATCCTTTGACACCTTTGTTATGTATCACACAGAATAACAATATTGAACAATAAGCAGAAATCCTAGTCTAATGACGGACACAGGCTTTACATCATTTGAGCAAGATGTTTAGCAAACACTATGAGTGGGACTTGCCATCTTAGCAAGTCACTTGCACCAATCCATAAATGTACAGACATCAGCAAAGTCAGTTTGGAATCAAGACAATTATGAATCACTAGGACTGTAGTGGGTTAAGTTGTCTGCATGCTTCCCATCCGAAACAGTTCGGAACAGTTTGTGCATTTATTTTGACAACATTTTGTGAAGTTTTTGTTCGTTTTGGACTTCAGCAAAGTTTTTTCTCCGGCTGTTCGTGCACTACATTCTTTCTCGAGGCAAGCTGAAGTCGGTAGCAGAAGTCTACGCCCATTCATCGGTGATTGGTCAACAGTAGGGATTCTCCAATTAAGTGTTTGTTACTCAACGAGAGACTAATCGTTTTTATGCACGTTTATTCACTTGAGAAATACTGCACCAAACATCTTAGTTAGATGTCAAATTGCACAACTAAGATATCCTTGGCAAAAACGTCAACATTTATGACATATTTCTTGAGTTATCTTAGATTAATTCTGACTATTTTCAGGAAGTGTATACTGGCTATGGCGTCTCAAGATCGACAAAGAGTACTATTGCCACTTTTTTCTAATTTTTGAAACAAAGGTCTTTTAAGCTAGTATGCTAGGACACTCGTTCGCCTAACCGAGTTCGGCTAGGTGCCAGCTGAACCGAAGCATGCTGAAGGCTTTAGGCCTCGTGCTCGTGACTGCCTTCCACTGGAGAACAAGGCTGAGGACAATTAATAATGGGAACCAACCATGAAGAGAATCCACTTGAGTACTCCTTCAGTTAAGTTGAATCAACCTGTGACAGAGCTATGCAGACAGCTGCTTCTCAGGGCTATTGGAATGTCAAATGAGAACACAGTTTTGATCGGAGGTTGTATTTCTTGTATTTTGCCTCATTATGCAAAACCGAGCTGTGATTTGTTTTCAGCCTTTTGTGTTTGTTTTCAATCCTTCATATGCTATCATACTCACATGACCTACCCACATCTCATTCCCTAATACCTGTATTT
>NW_025538531.1:0-18757 GCF_020615455.1 Coregonus clupeaformis | reverse complement strand
ACAGAGTCACGTATGGGGCAACTGTTAGTCGAGGTAATTGAGGTAATATGTATACTTACTCATTCAAAAGTCATCAATGAAATATCCTTGTTTTTAAAAGAAAAGCAATTTTTTTGTCCATTAAAATAACATCAAATTGATCAGAAATACAGGAAGTCACTGTTAATGTTGTAAAATGCTCATTGTAGCTGAAACGGCTGATTTTTTATGGAATATCTACATAGGCGTATAGAAGCCCATTATCAGCAACCATCAGTCCTGTGTTCCAAATGGCACGTTGTGTTTGCTAATCCAAGTTTATCATTTTAAGGCTAATTGATCATTAGAAACCCTTTTGCAATATTTTTAGTCATTTAGCAGACGCTTCTTATCCAGAGCATCGGGCCAACAAAAAGAAAAGATCTAGATGGGGCAGTCTGAGATATGGTTTTTTCCAACCCCAAATGACAAGGTTGAGGACCTGTGATGCGCCTGTTTCTCAAACTAGATGACCTAGTCGTATTTATCTTCTTGTCCAGTTGTGCACCGCCTCCCACTCCTCTTTCTATTCTGGTTAGAGCCAATTTGCGCTTGAGCTCTGTGAATGGAGTACCACACAGCGTTTGTACGAGATGTTCTAGTTTCTTGGCAATTCCACGGAATAGCCTTCATTTCAGAATAAGAATAGACTGACGAAGCCTGAAGAGTTATTTTTTCTGGCCATTTTGAGCCTGTAATTGAACCCACAATTGGGGATGCTCCAGACACCAACTAGTCTCAAGAAGGCCCGCTTTTATTGTTTATTTAATCAGCACAACAGTTTCAATATGCTAATACACTGCAAAAAAGGGTTTTCTAATGATCAAATTAGCCTTTAAAAATGCTAAACTTGGATTAAACACAACGTGCCATTGAACACAGACTGATGGTTGTTGATACGGGCCCACTAATATGTAGATATTCCATAAAAAAATCAGCTGCTTCCAGGCCATAACAGCCATTTGCAACATTAAAAATGTCTACACTGTATTTGATCAATTTGATGTTATTTAAATGGACAAAAAAATCGCTTTCCTTCTCAAAAACAAGGACATTTCATGACTCAACTTTGAACGGTACACAGGTATAGTTAAAAAGTGATTATGCATAGATAATAAATAGAGAATAATAAAAGAAGTAATAGAGGGTGGGACAATGCAAATAGTCCGGCTAGCCATTTCATTAGCTGTCTAGGAGCTGAGAGAACAGTGACATGACTAGGGTGGCTGGAGTGTTTGATTAATATTTAGGGCCTTCCTCTGACACCGCCTGAGAGTAGAGGTCCTGGATGGCAGCTTGGCCCCAGTGATATACGGGCCCAGCTTATCACTCTTGCAGTCGGAGGCCGGCAGTTGCCATACCAGGCAGTGATGCAACCAGTCGGATGCTCTCGATGGTAAGCTACATAACCTTGAGGATCTGAGGACCCATTATTATATTTTCAGTCTCCTGAGGGGGAATAGGCTTATCAGTGCCTTCTACACTGTCTGATGTGTTTGGACCATGATAGTTTGTTAATGATGTGGACACCCAAGGAACTTTAAGCCTCAACCTGGCCCTAGGTCGATGAGAATGGGGCGTGCCTCGAACTCTTTTCCTGTAGTCCAATCATCTCACCTTGACTACGTTGAGGGAGAGGCTACAATCCCTGGCACCACACGGCCAGGTCCTTGACCCTCCTCCTACAGGCTGTATCACTGCTGTCGGTGATCAGGCCCACCACTGCTGTGCATCGCAAACTTAATGATGGTGTTGGAGTTTGGCCTGGCCAAGTGCAGCCATGGTTGAACAGGGGGTACAGGAGGACTGAGCATGCACTGAGGGGCCCCTGTGTTGAGTGATCAGTGTGGCAGATGTTTTGAGCATTTCAACTCCTTACCACTCTGGAGAGTGCAATAGAGAGGCATCATCTGTGGATCTGCTGTGGCGGTATCTGCAAAATTGGAGTGGTCTAGGGTTTCTGTGTGGATAATGGTGTTGATGTGGAGCTATGACTATCCTCTAAAAGAATTTAATGAAGGCAGACATGAGTGCTACGGTTGTAGTCATTTAGGAGGTTACTTTAGTGGTCTTGGGGTACAGGACTATGGTGGTCTGTTGAAACATGTTGGTATTACAGATTCAGTCAGGGATATGTTAAAAGTGTCAGTAAAGACACTTGCCAGTTGGTCAGCGAATGCCTCGGATTACATCCTGCAAATCCACTAGTCCTGCGGCCTTGTGAATGCTGGGACTCGCTTCAAAGGTCTTTATCTACATCGCAACGGAGAGCGTGACTACAGTTCGTCCGGAATAGCCGATGCTCTCATGCATGCTTCAGTGTTGTCTTGCCTCGGCTTACACAGAAGTGATTTAGCCTATCTGGGTAGGCTTGAGTCAATGTGCAGCTCGCGGCTGTGCCTTTGTAGTCTGTGTAGCAGTTTGCATGTTCTGCCATGATTCAAGGAAAGCAAATGGAGATGGGTATAAAGCATTCAACTTAGTCTCATTGACGCTGGGCTCTGTTTGATGGTTCATTGGAGGGCATAGCCGGATTTCTTATAAGCATCCGTTAGAGTCCCGTCTCAAAAGCGGAATGTACTCCTTTAGCCCTGTGCGGATGTTGCCTGTAATCCATGGCTTCCTAGTTGGGGTATGTACGCACGGGTCACTGGGGACTACATCATCGGGATAGTAATTTATTGATGAAGCCAGTGACTGATATGGTAACTCCTAATGCCATTGAAAGAACCAAAATATATCCAGTCTGTGCAAGCAAAGTGAGTCCTGTAGCTTATAGCATCTATTTCCATCTGACACTTTATTAACCGGGAGTCACTGGTGCTTCTGCTTTAGTTTTTGGCTTGTAAGCAGGAACTGGTGAGTATAGAATTATGGCTGGGATTTACAAATGGAGGGCGGGAGAGCTTTAGATGCGTCTGTGTGTGGAGTGAAAGGTGGTTCAGAGTTTTTCCTTCTGACTGCAGTTTGTTTATGCTGGTAGAAATTAGGTAAAATGGATTTGTTTAAGTCCCCGGCCACCAGGAGCGCCTGGATGGGAGCTGCCTGCCTGGTCATGCATCATAAAGGCCTATTGAGTGGTCCTTAGTGCCAGCATCGCTCAGGAATAGACAGCCAAAAAAATATAGATGAAAAACTTATAACAGTGTGGTCCACAGTCACAAGAGACTCTACCTCAGGCGAGCAAAACCTCGAGACTTCCCAATTATTAGATTTGTGGCACTAGCTGTTGTCAATAAATATACACAGACCGCCACTCCCTTGTCTTACCGGAGGACTTTGTTCTATCTTGCCTGATGGAATGAAATCCCGGCCAGTCAGATGTTATCCATGTCGCTTTGTCAGCCACTTACTCAGAAACATAAGATATTATCGCTTTTAATGTCCCGTGGTATAGGTCGGTGGATAGAGGCCGCCCAATGGTTATCCAGTGATTGTACTTTGGCTAATAGGACCGGCGGAGGTAGATTACCCACTCGCCGCTGGATCCTTATACCCCACGACTCCACGCCCTCGATATTTCTGTCTCTTTATCTTGTGAACGGCGGGAAGTAAAACTTTTCTGTCCTACTCAAGAATAAAAAATATTTGTCCATAAAAGGTGAGTAAACGCTGTCCTGATATTCAGGAAGCTCTTTTCGGCTGTAAGAGATTTTTTTAAGAAACATTATGTACAAAATAAGTTACAAGCAATGCAAAAAAACACATATAATAGTTTAATTGTCAGGAGCCCGTGAAACGGCAAGCCATCTCTCCGGCCATTATGTACTAACTCAACAACTTGTGTTTAGAATTGATAAACCTGTTGGATCCTCATAGCTGATGCTGCCTGCCACACAATTACCTACAGTGATAAACAGAGTTGAATCCCCAGTAAATATGCAGAGGCTGCTTTGATGCTCTCTGCACAGGTGTCTTCTCCTTTTTGCTGATTCAGGGTTGATTCACAGCCTCTCAGACTTTGCGTCTATAAACCACTCTTACTACCACGGGATACAATACAGATGCAGGATCTCACTTGACTGTCTCTCACAGCAAAAAGATAATCCTGCAGTATCAGGAAATTTTAATTATTGTGTGGATTATAATTAATGTACATTTTTGAACGTGGTTAATACATTTTGTTAGCAAATCAAGTCTAAAACGCTAAAGTGGAAATATAAACTTTAGAAGCCTTTTAAAACCTTGAATACATTATGTTTGCATTTCGCTGTGCAGTGATACTTTTACAACAACAGGAGAAGACAGAAGGACTCTTGCATACAGCGCTTCAAATACCACTGAGGGGTCTAGTTTACAAACCAACCCGAACGTGCACACCGTTTCTGACAAAGAGGACAGAAATATGGATCACCAATCAAGCAAATTTGAATTAAAGGATAAAGTTATATTTAAAAGCTCAGAAAAGACTTGCTGCATTTAAAAATAGTAAGGAATGATCAGTCTTTAGGAAGATTGCAGGAAAAGTAATCGCTCTGTATCCAATCTCAAGGAAATAGATTGGTATGCAACATGTGGCACTTGTGGTCGATAAACTATATATTGACAACCAAAACGCTCAGAGACAAAAAGACTATTCCATAGTCATTCTAAAAGCTGTAGTAGAGGAGCTGAATAAATGGAACAATCAATACTAGCAATGATAGGTATTAAATAGACAATAACATTTATAGGCGGCAGAATTTAAAAAAGGATAAACGAATATAATGTGTAAGAAAAGATAATAAGCAGAATAATACATCTCTCAAATACAACGACTAGGAATATTATTTTTTTGGCGGTCAATTGTTGCTTCACAGGATTGTTGCTGGGGTTGGTCCTGTGTTCCTCTGATGTCCTTTCTTCTATGCAAGGTGGGGGGCGGGTGCGGTTGTGCACGCTGCCCATTTCCTCCGCAGAACCAAGTGGTGTGCATTTTTGTGTTTGGAAAGGCAGTGTTAACTGGAGTGGAGAGGGAAATGGTTGCATATCCTAGAGCTGGGTGTGCTCTGTGGAGCAGGGCTAGGAGAGAGAGCTTTCTGACCTTTGTGTAGATGAGGGATATACATTTTTAACATATAGTATACATTCAATTTAATTTTTTATTGTCCTAAAATGCACGGAAAGATCCACAACCCTATATCCTGGACACCCACCTGAGTGACCCACACCAAAGAGAGAAGTTCCCATCTCTTTTATGGACTCCATGGGAGTATGCAGCCTAAACAGAGAAATGTCATGCCAGAGACTCACTTTGAGCAGCACCGCCTCAAGATTCTGAGCCTGCCTGCAATGTGGGCTATCCTATGCCAGAGCTTGGTGGGAGAGCATTATATACAAGGAAATTCTCAAAGCTGAAGTAATGAGAACTGATACCTTTGATCTAGCCGGGGGATCTCGTGGTACCCCTACACCCAGGCAGTGTGTGTTGGGGTGCTGGCAACACTGGCTGCAGTAACCTATGAGGTAAATACACCTGACAATCAGAGAGGGGTTTACTGGCGGCCTAGGTGGCATGTAACCACCAAGGTCCACTGCACTGAAGATGTTTGGGAAAATGGCTATAAACGGGACCAGTGTGTTTGTGTCTCAGTGAAGAGGGTGATCTGATCTCCAATACCTAGAACTTGATATAGATTAAGTAGATTAATCAATCTTACATTGCTATTGACTCTCTGCTCAATTCTGCATGCTTTCAAATCAGCTGCAACTGTATGTGCGCCAGAAATCAGGTCCTCTGAGCTAATTGTGGAATATACCAACCAAGTGATTATCTGACTTATGGTGGATTGTGGAGGGGGAGGTGCTGGAGCATGTGCAGGTGTGTTTGTCTCATCTGTTGTGGGGTGGATAAATGGGATGAATACGTGTAATTATTTGGTTAGGATAATAATTATTTTGCTAATAAATTAAATGTAATAAAATAAAACTGTTGTTATATGTTAAAATCCTACGTATGAACTGCCGACATTATTACGAGCATTTTAATTGATAATGATGGTACAAAAGATATGCAAGATATTTCAATAGATACAGTGGGGGAAAAAAGTATTTAGTCAGCTACCACTTGTGCAAGTTCTCCCACTTAAAAAAGATGAGAGAGGGCCCTTAACTCTAATCATAGGCACGTCAACTATGACAGACAAATTGAGAAAAAAATTCAGAAAATCATACATTTATGAAGTATTTGCAAATTATGGTGAAAAGTAAGTGCATTTGGTCACCTACCAACAAGATTTGGCCTCAGACTCAGCACCCTTCTTTGCAGGCCCTCTGTCCTCCACTACATCTGTATTAATGGCACCTATGTTTGAAACTGGCCATCAGTATAAAGACACCCCAATCATAATCCCCAAACAGTCACACTCCAAACTCCACTATGGCTAAGACCAAAGAGTCAGTCAAAGGACACCCAGAAACAAAATTCAAGACTCGTGTTTCAGGCTGAAAGACTGAATCTGCAATAGGTGGGCAGGCTGGTTTGGGGCAAACTAACTGTGGGAGCAACATAGAATAGAAGAGAGTACAAGCACTGATAATCTCCCTGATTGGGGCCTCACTGAAAGACTTACCCTTAACAAATGATCACAAGAACTATGAGCAAAAATCCTGGAGCAACACTGCGGGGACTCAGGAATGACCTGGTGAGCTGGGACCAGCAACAGCCTACCATCAGTAACATTAATTACGCCGCCAGGGACTCAAATTCAAAATGACGTGGTCTCTGCTATTTACAATATAAGCCCAGCTCAGCCTCAGTTTCATGGAGGCACTGGATGATCCTAAAGAGTATTGAGAATTCTGAAGTATTGATGAAACTAAAGAACTTTTTGAAAAACTTAACTCTTCACATTTGATGATATGGCACGCCAGAGCAAACCAGGTTAACCTTTGGCGCACCACGCCATGGTAAAAACACCATGCTTTAAACAGCTGTTTTTCGTGTGTAGCGGACTTCAGGATTACTGAATCAGTAAAATGAGTGACTAATGGAGCCAAAATGGAGATTTTGAGGAAACTCTCCATCAGCGCAAAAAATAGTGATGAAACGTGGCTGGTCAGGATGACAATGACCAAACACCTCGCCTACACTAAGGAGTGGGTTTTTAAGAAGATTTGGCACCTGGGAGGCTCAGCTGGGTCCCAGATCTCAACCCTATAGAAGACTTTTGAGGGAGCACAGGTCCGTAAGGTCATGCCAGGGAGCAGCCCCAAACACTACCGCCCGTCTGGGGATAGAGATTGCATGAAGGAATGGGCCAAAATACTGGCAACAGTGTGTGTGAAACCCTGTAGAAGACTTACAGGAAATAATTTGACTCTGTAAACATAGCCAATAAAAAGGGTATATGCGTAAAAAAGCATTGAGAAACTTTGTTATTGACCAAATACTATTTTCCACCATATCTGTAAATAAATCTACTAAATCTTTATAATGGATTTTCTGGATTTTCTCTGCCTTATCTGGCTGGTGCAAGGTTGAGCAGGCAAAAATGGTGAAGGCACTGTTGGGGCCTCTCTTATCTTTTTTAAGGGACCTGTACACCAGGCCATCAAATACTTTTTCCCCACTATAAAAATGCCTGAGTATTTTAATCGGGTGGAATCTCTATAAAATGGGTCAAAATCATGCATAGTGTCCTCAGTTTAAAATAGTAAGAAATGGCTCATTTTAAGAAAGTTTTAAATCATTGTATAAGATAAATACAAGGTCCTACTATCATACATTCTGTCATTGTGGCTTAAAATGATGTTAGCTAATAAAATCAGATCCAACAGCAATATCAGGGGATTAGAAAACTAGGCTTGTTAAAAGGTGTCATTGTACGCTGATGATTCAGTGCTTTTAAACCTGAAGCAACTAGAATCATCCATTGAGTTCATAGAGAACGAGGCACTTCATCCTCTGGATTACAACTACCCATAGACAAATGTACTATATTAATGATTGATCAATAAAAATAAAATCTTTATATCAACACATTTACTAATAAAACGGTCTGATGGGTGATGTGGATATACTCTGAATACATATCCCAAAGGAAAATAATGATCCACTAAATAAATTATACAAAGTTACAAAAATAGATAAGATCTTGATAACACAGTCAATAACTAGGGAAAATCACCTGATTAACTTTTAGTATTATCCCAGTTTACCTATTTGCCAATATTCTATTGACATTTAAAATGTAATAGTTTTAAATTATATGAAAAAAATATTCAATTTTATTTAATCCAACTGCAAGCCAGACAAAATTAAACGGGTCTATTTATAATGAATATGAACTGAGGACAGAAATTGTAAAATATTAAAGCATTAGACCTATCACTAAAAGCTTCCAGCCATACAAAAGCCACTTAAATCCGAACTGGCTCTCTCTTCTAAAACAAGCCATAAAGTTGGTTGCAATTTCAATGTAATCCGTAATCCATAGAAACAAATAATGCAATAAATATTGTGGTTAAACCTAATATACTTCAATTGATACAAAAACTTTTTTTCATAAAATGCCTAAAAAGGTATAATCTTGTAAATATATCACTGGGTAGGACTGGTGGATGGAGGCTTTCTGACATGAACACAAAATACATGGAAATGTTTCCATTTATCCAAATTATAATTCAAATAATTGCACTACTGCAAAAAATGGAAGAGGAAAGTGAAAGAAGGAGAGGTAAGGGAACTTATTCAATGGCCCTTAAAGAAAACGAATTAGATAGAAAATCAGATAAAGAAAAAGGTATATCAGTTTTTATGACTCAAAAGGATTGATAGCCGCTTATTGCAAAATAGTTGGGAAGAGATTTTTAATGCATTCTCAACCTACGGCAGGCGATGGGAACTGATATAAAACGACACCGGATCTTAAAATTTAGGAATTTTCAATCTAAATACATAGTAAAATTAATATACTAATATAATGTTATTTATATGGGAGATACAATTTGGGAGCCTGCAGATTTTTGTTTTAAGAGACAGAATCATTAGATTCATTTGTTTTGATAATTATCTATTTGTAGTTTATTTTTGGACAAAGAAAATCCAGAATGGCTAAAGGATTGCAATATTTACCTGGACAAACCCTGTGTGATAGCACTCACTGGGTGATCTGAAACAGTAGTCAATCGATTAACAACACAATGGCATTATATTAGCAAAAATGTTTATTTCAATTCACAATCAAAAGAAACAAATAGAATAAAGAGTCAGAACTTCAGAATATACTCATAATACAGTTTAAATATATATATAAAATAGAAATCCTATATGGAGAAAGGCAAGATGAAATGGGAGGTGCTGAATGGAACTAATATCGGGACTAACAACTAACAAATAAACAACAACAAGATAACTAATAATGTAGGCACGCGTGTCTATAATAAGTGTATGGGTTGTAGGTTGGGAGCTTTGTGAAGGAGCACAGTTAGGAAAGATATAAAGATAGAAGCAAACTGGATGGACATCATGAAAATGGGATCGGAGAGGTTGAGAGTAGAAGTGCTTCCAGAGAAAAAAGAATGTTAAAATGTAATTACTGGAAATTGATCAGTCCATAAAATGGGGAGAAAAGGGCTGAAAGAAGAGGGCTCAGGCGTTGTTGTTCAATAGTTTATTCTGGGTTAGGGTCACTGCTCTGGGACTACAATGTTGAGTCAGGTGTGTTGTTTCTATGTGGTTTTGAAAAGTAGTGATTATCTAGTTTATTTGTTTCTATGTTGGCTGGGTAGTCCAATCAGAGGCAACGGTATCAGCTGTTGCTTGTTGTTTCTGATTAAAAACCAACTTAGGGCAGGCCTGCTTGGCAGGTGTGTTGTGGGATCTTGTTCTGATGGTTCAGGGATGAACCGGCGACTTAATGCTTCATCGCTTGTTGTTTTGTCGTGTGTGTACAAAGTATGTTCACTTATCACGCTATACATTATCCATCTAATGATCAGTGACAGTGGGAAAAGGTATGGAGTTGGAATGTAAGAAGGGAATATATATATTTTGGGGTAAAGGATATGTATGTATGTTGTATGTATGTATGTACAAGCCTATGTATGTATGAATGATATGTATATATATATATGTATATATATATATATACATATATATATATATATATATATATAAAAAAAACATGGGACTAAGGATGCAGACAATTATATTGATGTAAGCTATAATCTGTATGTGCAATATTAAGCTGATCTACCTCTCCAAAACAAAAACAACAGGGTGATCAAATTAAGATATCTCAAAATTTGCAGGTATAGTAGATTAATCTACCCCTTGGTCCTAGCTCACTGAGTGTCTAAATCTCACTCAGTTGAATTAACAAAAATGTGGTGACCCACAATTCACTACATAGAAAGTCCATTACCCAGCATGGGACAAAAAGTAGAATAACATTGAGTCCTCTTGTCTAGTCTATTGCGTGGTGTGTATTCACTGCAGGTTTACTACACGTTTGGTCATGTCTGCATGTCTCTAGGGTGCATTGGCATAATAAAGAGAAGGGGTGGCGATGTCAGAAGAGGTCCTCTGATAAAGGATTCCCTCTTTATGGCCCATTGCTTGTTGCCAGATTAATAGGCTTGCCAAGGACTAGGTCTCTGTCTGTCTGTCCTGCTTCTGGTATGGTTACTGCTGTGATGCTGGTTTGGGAAGACTTAAGCCTGGATGAGTTTAGGTCACATTCTAGGTTTTGCACATGGTTAGTATATAGAATTATGGGTTATAACCCACTGTTATTACATTCTATAGAACCTTTCACCTGAGGATTGTGAGATGAAAGTAGAGTCAGCCATGTAAATTCTTTCTCATTTAGTAGAAGAGTGGTGAGATCGATACTTTAAAGGCTGGTAATATGACAGAAACCTTTGGAGGTTTGAAGAGCAGGTTGAATGGGACCTTGAATCCTTTCTCAGATAAAAGCCAGACAGACATATACATGCAGATCTTATTAATGTAGTGTAGTGTGTTCTTTCTTATCTTCATAACATCAATCTTTTTGTCACTCTATGAGTTTTCTAATGAGATGTGAAAAAGATTGTCGCCACCAACGAGCCCCTACCCACTTTCCGTCTCGAGAGAGGTTCCTCTTGAGGGGTTAAAACCACTTCCTCTTGCCTGGTACTGTGCCCAGTGGAAACTTTAATAACACCAATGAGGTCGAGGAGTCGCTAAGCTGAAGAGCCAGATCCTTCTCTCCTGCCCAACATAGAACACGGCCTGGCCTATTTTATCGAACAATATGGCTAACGAAATGGAGGTTACGTGCTCTCACGACACGGCGCCTGCCTTCTTCCGTTCCCTAATAATCAAACGTAGGGCTGGGATATGCTGTATGTAGAATGTGGCTGGAATGGAGATAGAGGGATGGATGGATGACAGATGGAGAGGAGGCAGAGAAAGAGAGATCTTCTGGCCTATGGTCATCCTGAGAAGGGTGGTCAGCATGCCCACACCTAAAACAATTTAGTTTAGGGCCCTGTATACTGGATGCCAAAACATTGGTTCATTCACTACAAATGCATGTCTTGGTGTATAATAGGTTGTATATATGTATACTTTAGGGACATATATCTACCGGGATGGACTATGTTGAGAAAGAAGGGTTTCACACAAAACTCCAAACCCACCATGGCTGTGGGTTTATTTTGTAGTATGGTACAGCCAGGATTAGGGATTAGAAGGGAGAACTCGGGAGATGTGATGAAGACTGTGGAAAGTTTGTTAAGAGTTATACTGAGAGCTCACGGCCTCTGCCCTGCTGTGTTGCTTGTTTTGTTGTGGTCTATTTTGACTATTTACTCCAGCAATGGCCATGTGATTCCTACTACTGAACTAGTCCATTAGATTACTGTGACTGATGCACTGAGGAGCACTTGCATCCTAAATTAAAGTGATAAGATCCAAATGCCATGAGCTTGACTACAAACCACTAGATATTTGTACTGAGATTTAATGAGGAATAAAGGGCAGCACAAGGCGTATTTAAAAGCACAAAGTCAAAGGCCTCTGATTGGAAATGAACAAAATCTACTTTTGAACAACAACTATCTACATCTTCTGTCCCCTAGAACAAAATGAATGCTGCTTGCCTCCTGTGCTAGGATTAGGGGGTTGTAGTTACTGGTAATTTACCAAAGTTACCAGAATCATCCTGTAATTTTGTAATTAACAGAAAATCTATGGCACCCCATCGTAACTTTGGTAATTTTATACTGAATAATCAAAAAAAATATTCATAAATAGTATTCATTTTTATTTATCTGTGGCCCATTTAACTTATTGTCCATGTTTCTAGTAGATAGACCACTGATAAATCTATAACACCGACTCTGTCACATTTTGCTACGCCTGGGCCAGTGCCTTCCACCTGGCTGGGCCACTACCCCGGCCACCAGCTTCCAGCACCCTCCACGTGTTCTGCCCATGCCCCCCGCTTCCTTCACACAAATTCAGGGGGACAGCTGACGTTCTGGTAAGACAAAATCTGACCTCATAAATCATCTGGGCTAGACAAACTGACCTCTTCTTTCTAAAACTAAACTACCAAACTGTTTGAACCCCTATTACTAGCCTGTCTTAACCTTCCCTTCGTAACGTCTGAGATCCCCAGAGATTGGAAAACTCATGGGCCATCCCTCTCAAAAAGGCAACACTCTAGATCCAAACTAAGCTACAGACCTATATCCATCCTGCCCTGCCTTTCAAAGTTTTGAGCTGGGTTAATAAACAATCAACAACATTTAAAAACCTTGACTAGATTTTCCGCTTATGTAACTAACCACCACGTGTAAATTTCAGCCACGCCAAGGTCCTAAACGATATTATAACTGCAATCAATGAAGAGGCACTGTGCAGCCTTCATCAATCAAAAAGGCTTTCTTACCTGGCTAATAACCGTATTCTATTGGCAGACTAAATAGCCTTGGTGTCTTAAATGACTGCCCCGCCTGGTTCACCAACTACTTCTCAGATAGAGTTCAATGTCAAATCGGAGGGCCCTGTTGTCTGGACCTATGGCAGTCTCTATGGGGGGTGCCACAGGGTCTTGCACCCTGTTTCAACTTCTTTTCTCCGTAGATATCAATGATGTGTCGCTCTTGCTGCTGCTGCAAGACTCTCAGATCCACCTCACGCAGACGACACCATTTTTGTATACATCTGGCCCTTTCATTGACACTGTGTTAACAAACCAAACGAATGCCTTACAACACTTTCAGTAGCCTCCAACTGCTCTTAAACACTATTAAAGCTCAAATGCATGGTTTTAAATCGACGCCACACCCGCACTGGTCCACTACTGTACGTGTCTGACCTAGAGTATGTGGACAATTACAACACTAGTGTCTGGGTTAGATTCGTAAACTCTCCAGACTCACATTAAGAATCTCCAATCCAAACAACCCAGGAATCGGCTTCCTCTATTCGCAACAAAGCCTCCTTCACTCATGCCAAATATGCCCTCGAGAAACTGACTATCCTATCCATCCTGACTCAAGCATGTCATTTACAAAATAGCCTCCAACACTTCTACTCAGCAATTTGGATGTAGTCTCATCAGAAAAGCCATCCGCTTACCACCAAAGCCCAAACAACTACCCACCACTGTGACCTGCACACTTTGTTATTGGTCCTCACTACATATTTGTCGCCAAACCCATCATTCAGGCTATCTATAAATCACTTAGGCAAATCCTTCTATCTTAGCCTACTGGTCACCATAGCACCACCTTGTATGCGCTCCAGGCATCCCATCATTGTCCAAAGCCACACCCGCCATTCCTTCCGTGCTCTGCTACAAATGACTGGTTTCTAATTGTAAAATCTCTGGGCTGGAGACTTATCTCCTCTGTTTAAATTTAAGCATCAGCTGTCAGAGCACCTTAATGATCACTGCAATTCTGTATACAGGCCCATCTGAAATTATCACCCAACTACTCTCATCCTCATATTGTTATTTATTTGTCTTACCTGCACCCCAGTATCTCATTTGCACATCATCTCTGCACATCTATCATTACAGTGTTATTACTAATTGTAATTATTTTGCACTATAGCCCATTTCACAGTCTTTACCCATAACTTGCTGCATCTAGCACACACTGTATATATATTTACTGTTTTATTTTTGACTTTATGTCTTGTTTTGATTCATGTAACCTGTGTTGTTGCTTTAATCGCACTGCTTGTTTTTTATCCTGCCAGGTCGTGCCAAATGAGAACGGTTCTAAATCTGTCTTACTCATAATAAAGGTGAAATAAAAGCAAAAATAAACGGTTCAAGAGAAAATTGCCTTAATTAAACAGGTTTTTTAGGAATTGTTGCACATTTATTAAACATAGAGGGCGAGGGTTTCAAGGTATTGCATCGCAGTGCTAGCTGTGTCACTAGATCCTGGTCTGAATCCAGGCTTTGTTGTGAGCGGCCGCACCGAGACCCATGGGTGGCGACACTGGCCCAGTCGTCCAGGGTAGGGGGAGGAATGAAATGGTGGGGATGTAGCTCAGTTGGTAGAGCATGGCATTTGCATCGCCAGGTTGGGGGTTTGATTCAGTATGAAAATAAATAAAAATGTATGCACTCACTAACTGTAAGTCGCTTCTGAATAAGAGCGTCTGCTAATGACTAAAATGTAAAAATGTAGAAAGAAATACCTTTATTGACATAAGTATTCAGACGCTTAAGGTGATAAATTGAGCTCAGATTCATTGATCATCCCAGATGTTTCTGTTGTCTTGATTGAGTCTCAACAGTGGTCAATTCAATTACTGTACATAATTTGGAAAGGCACATACCTGTTTGCACAAGGTCCCACAGCTGAGAAAAGGGAGTAAAAACTTGCTGAATAGGCCGACTTGAATTGTCCGTAGAGCTCCGATGTGATGATTGTGTCGAGGCATGAGATCTGGGGATGGAAACCAAACACCCACTACAGCATTGAAGGTCCCTGGGAATACAGTGGCCCCATTCAGCTTCAAACCTAAACTTTTAATGGAAGCCACGGGAAATTGAACAAATTGAGGTGATCAAACTGGTTGGAGAACCTTCAGATTGTAAACTGTCATGGTCAAAACACGCCTATGCAATAGTATTTCCAAGATGGGAAGAAGTCTGTCCGTACAGCGCTTCTCTGCCTTTTAACAACACTATCAACAAGGCAGGCCCACAGTGGCCCTAGTTTTGTTGCACCTGGACTACTGTCTGGTCGTGGTGGCCGGGTTGTCATTATCTCTCTCACTCCACTGGTTACCACCTGGCTGTTTTCCACCTGCTCACCACTCCCCCCCCACCAGCTTCAACTAGCTCCACCTGGGTCCCCTGCTCTGCTCGGCTCTAATTACTCTGCCAGCTGCGCTGGCATTACCCACTAACCTTTCCCAGTATTTATAGGGCCCTGTCTTTCTGTTTTCCCTTGTCAGATCAGCTCCTGCAAAGCTCACACTGAACCTGTTTCCAGCTCGCGCTTCTGGCTCACTCCGGTTTTGTGACCGGACCTGCCTGGTTTCTTGGATACTCGCCTCAGGAGATCCAGACTCGCTTCTGCCACTATGACTCCTGATCACTCTTCAATCCCGTAACTCTGACTACTTCTGCCTTGCTACTACGTGATTTGGATTTCCTGAACTGTACTGCTGCCTGGTTTCATTCCGCTGCCAGTTCAGGCGCCCCAGGACTTCTGACCACCAACCCCCGCGCCATCGACGATCGCTGCCACTGGGGGAGTGCATGCAGGACTTGTTGGCTAATCGGACGTGATAACCCTGGAGCCTTCACTCACTCCTACACTTTCCTTAAGTTTAAATAAACTTTCTGGTGACTTTAATTGTGGTCCTCTTTGTCATCTGGTCTGCTCCGTGACAGTACGATCTGACCATCATGGACCACGCACACTCCCCCGGGACATGGAAATCAAGAACTCATAAATCCCACCGCCATGCTACGCTGAAATACACTGAGAGAGAGAGCCAGGCCGCATGAGCGCCGACATCACCTCTGCTTCAGGTCGGGCCACCACAGCATCAGCAGTTCCAGCAGCACCAGCAACAGTCCCAGCAGCAGCAACAATAACCCGCCATGATCATTCAACTCCTCACCAACCTGACTCCCAGCTGTCTGCCCACCAGCTCCTGGGCTCTCAGTTACTCTGCCCTGGCCACGAGCCGGGCTGTCTGGAACTCCAAGATTGGAAACCCCGAGCGGTTCAACGAAGCGATTCAACCCAGTCCGGCCATTCCTGGGACTAGCCGATCAGCTCTCCTTGCAGCCAAGGACCTCTCCGCCACGGAGGGGCTAAAGGTATGCCATCACCACCTGACGGCCAAGCTTCCGGACTGGGGAACAGCAGAGTTCGAACGCCAAACTCCCGCATGTGCAACCTTCAACGTTTGCCGAGGAGTTGGCTGTGTTTGACCTGGATCTGCCAGTTCGCAGAGGCCTGTGAACTGTCTTAGCATTCACAAGGCAGACGAACAGTCGCAGACTCATCCACCGACTTCCGAACCTCACACTGAAGTTCTTGGAACATACTCATCGCTATGGACGCGCTTTTCCATAGTTTGGGGCCACTCATAACTGGATGACGAGTTGGTCCTCCCATGAACTGCCTTACACTTGACAAGCTTCATCGTGACTGACTGTCAGGACTTGCTGTAGCTGATACAGACCCGCCGCCGTGAGAGGGGCGCGAAGGTCCACCTATCACTGGCATTCGGAGAGATCCACTGGGCTCCTGTCATCTACCACTCACCCAGTCTGTTTCTTGACTAGTCTGAGCCTATGAGATTGGGCGGTTTCTCTCACTGCAGAGCGCAGCGACGCTCACCAAAACCTCTGCCTCTATTGTGGAGGTGATGGATATCGTGTGCAATCCTGCCCTTTAAAGGGCCGTAAGCTCACCGGGCATAGGGGAAGTCCGTTGAGTTCAATGACCATCCAGTCCTCCGACCGTAAACCCTGCTGCAAAGTTCACCCTCCGCCTCCTGACTCCAACCTTACACCCTGGCTGCCTCAGGATTCAAGGCCAAAGCCAACATAATGGATAACTGGTTGGCACACAACTGGGACTGAGAACCTCCTGACACCTCCTATTCCTGCCTGCATGATCGACAATTACCTGGATCGGCCACCCATACCACGCCTGGTCTCGATGGGGTCTGTCCGGTCCCTATCAAGAAACTATCCAGTTTCACCTTGCCTCCAGGCCAACCTCATCCTGCTACCTATGGCTCCGCCTGCACAATCCCTCAGCCTGACTGGGTGACCGGGGTGATTGTGGAGTGGGGAGAGGGGGACTGCCACCGAACCCGCCGCCGACTACCCCGGCCAGTACCTACTAACTCCGCCTCCTGACCTCCAAGGACCCTAAAGCCGATTCTGCCAAGTCCCTGCATCGCTGCAGCTCTGACCTGGCCATGAGGAACAGGTGCTGGAGGCTTTCCAGAACCAGCCAGGTCCCAGCACTGGGCCCAGCTGACCGCTTGTAAGACTGAGTGTCCAGGTCGCCCAGTGTGGGGGGACAAGGACTCCCGCCTTCAGCTTGTCACCCTGGCTCCACCGCACTTACAACCTGCTCGCCCAGAGGTCTCAGTGGGCCTCTGAGGGCTGGGATGTACGGAATCTGGCCCAAGCCTGCCCATCTGGGTAACTAATACAAGTCGTCCCAAGCAGCCCCCAGCCGGATTGCTGCAGCCTCCTGGTCTGCCCAGGAGTCCGCCTGGTCCCCACAAGTGCCTTGTCCTCCTCCCCCACGGCCTGCCGATGGTGGTTCCAGCTACACTGTCCGCCGCCTGTCTGGTCCAGACGAGTGGGTAGGGCCCCCAGTACCTCATTGACTGGGAGGCCTATGGACCTGAGGGAAGACCAAAAAGCAAGCCATTTGACTGGGGGATAGACTCATCACCGTCTACCAACGGTATCCTGATCAACCTGCAATCTGTGGAGGGGCCGCCCAGAGGGTCCAATCGCCCTGCCCGCCTGGGCCTTTCTGTCCTGTGCCTGATCCGTCTCGGACCTGCCCATCTCCCGACGACGGCCCTCCGGCTTCCTCCGAGGATGAGGACGCTCACTGACCGCTCGGAGGAGTTCGAGCCCTCCTCCGGCTCCTCCTCCGCCCAAGGGTGTTGCCTGGGGACTCTGGGGAGCCGGCCCTTGTTCACAGAGCCCTCCACCCACTGCTACTACACCTAAGTTGTTTCACTCTGTCACCACTCTTTCTCTACTCAGCCTAACTCAGCCTCCACCTGTCCTGCCTGCCTGGCCCACTACCCAAGCAGCTGCGCCTGCACCACCACACCAACCTCTCCATTTATAGCCCTGCCCTCTGCTCCCTTGTCAGATCGCCTGCAAAGCCCTGGGCACCCGAACCTGTTTGGTCGCGCTTCTGGCTCACCCTGCCTTGAAGACCTGACTCCGCCTCCTGGTTTTGGATAATTTCTTCTGCCTCAGGATGATCCAGACCTGCTTCTGCCATTGACTTCACCACTTTTCAACTGTAACTCTGACCAGCCTTCTGCCTGCTACTAATGATCTTGGATTTCCTTGAACTGTACTGCTGCCTGGTTTCATTCCACTCTGCCAGGTCTGTGCTCTCCCCAGGACTTCTGATTCACCAAACCCCCGCGCCATCGGACGACCGGCCACTGGGGGAGGTAAGGACTCGGTACATCGGACGTGATAACCCCTGGAGCCTTCACCCCTACATCCTCTTCCCTTTAAGTTTAAATTAAACTTTCTGGTGACGAAACGGTCCTCTTGTCGTCTGT
>NW_025538530.1:0-18759 GCF_020615455.1 Coregonus clupeaformis | reverse complement strand
AACTTGGATCAGCATTAACACAACGATGGCCATTGGAACACAGGACTGATGGTTGCTGATAATGGACCTCTGTACGTTGTGATGTCAGCGAGAGGCTGTGTCCTGGAGGGACGTTACATCCCCTGAGGTGGCTGCAAACCCAGACAGTATGGCTCCATCTGCTGGTAGGGTCGGGAACTCCACCCCTCTATGGCCAATCTTCCCACGCAGCTGAAAAACAAATGAGGAGCTGATGAGCTGAAGGTTTGGGAAGGGAAGAGATCACGGTCTCCAACCCGGGCTCTCTGGAGGACCGAAGAGTGCTGCACGTCCACTTCCATGAGGAATACTGTGGGATTTGGAGATACTTACCTTTGGGAAAATACTCATCCTTTGGAGCTATATGCACCTGTGGAAATACGTGTGGGACATTTGGAAGAGCTTTGCTGGATTGGCCACTAGATACAACGTGAATACAGTAAGACTGGGGAAAAGTTATTTGAGCGAAGAGATTATGATTGTGGATGTGGAAGAGAGCATCCTTGAACTGTTAACCCTTAAAGAGACACCAGAGGACAGAATTGTGTTATACTTTCGTTAGTTTCCCAAGACCTTTAATAAAATCCTTGTTTGATTGAACTTGGTCTCCTTGGCACTACTTGAGCAATCCCGCTGAAAGCTGTGTAGCCTCTCGTGACATCACAGATGGTGGAGAATACGGGCACGCTCAGCGTTAATAGTGCATGTCAGAGGAGGATACCAAGGTTTGATCACCCAGTTTCCAAGTTGGCCGTGAGGCTCCCCGCCGACTGAAATGGGAGGACATATTGAAAAGCCCTTGTTGCTGGCACAGCAAGCCCAGATGCAAGCAAACGTGGCTCTCTTGGAGGAGCAAAAAGAAAGCCAACCTTCTGAAGGCAGAGGAATTGCAGTTGCAGAGACAGAGGGTGGTCCAAAATACCCGCCTAATAAAGGCAAGTGACTTTATATCTAAGATGGGAGCTACCGATGACATTGAGGCATACCTGCATTGCATTTGAGGCCACGGCCACTAGGGGAAGCCTGGCCCAAGCAACAGTGGGTTGGTCTGTTACCCTTTCCTAACCGGGGAAGCGCTGAATGCTGTCCGGGACCTGGGCCCTGACCAGGTTACTGACTATGATGCCCTGAAGTCTGGAAGATCCTCAGCAGATATGGACTCACAGAAGTTTGGTATGGCCCAGCGCTTTCACAGCTGGACCTTTCAACCAGACCAACCTCCCCGGGAGCGATGCATGAACTTGTCCGAATCGCGAAAGGAAATGGCTGGATCCAGAGGAATACAGCAGCGGCGGTGGTGGAGGCTTGGTAGGATCGTTACCTACGCGCCCCTGCCTTATGAGGCAAACGGTTCATCAGTCAACAGGCCTTGACCACGGCTGATCTGGACCGTGGAAGCTGTGGGAAAAGTACCAGGCCACAGCGAGATGCTGAATGCTTCCCGAAAAAGACCCCAGGAGTGCGGCCCCACCACAAATGGGAAGAACCCGTCCAAAGGGACCCCAAGGTCTCGAACCCAGCCACGGTCAGACTATCCCGCTCCAGGGGGAGCCAGAAACCAGGCGGGTCCCAAGAAGAGTACACCAGGAGGGAGAAACTTCGACAGTGTTACCGGTGTGGGGAGATTGGACATATCTCCTGGCAGTGTGGGAAACCAGCCGATGAACCTATGCCCACTCGCGGAGTCCTCCAGCTCAGCACCCACACACCGTTTTGCCTCGTGTGGGAGTCGTAGATGGCGGCCCAGATCGACCCCCCACCTGCCCGGTAACTGTGAATCACCATGATGTGGAGGCCTTACTGGATTCTGGTAGCCGGGCCACCCTGGTGGTAAGGATTTGGTGGGCCCAACGTGTCTGACCCCGGGGAAAGTTCTCCCAGTTTCCTGTGTCCATGGGGACACCAGAGAATACCCACATTACTGAACTTACAATGACCAGCACACGGGGAACCATACACACGACGGCGGGGGTGGTTGATTCCCTCCCCGTCCCTGTCCTAATTGGACGAGACTGCCCAGCCTTTACCCACTCTGGAGAGAGTCTCAGGAGAGGGATAACCCGAGTACCCCGGAAACGGAGAGGCAAGACTCATCCTGGAAAGGCTCCGGTGCAATCCTCCGAGTGTTACTCACTCCCGCCCGGGCTCTGATAGGGATGGCAGGTGCCCAGACCGACACAGAGATCGTGAGCTACAGACTCTGGACAAAGAACTGTCTGGTCTGAAAGGGGCCGCTAGAGGTATCGTTTGTTAAAGCAACAGTTAGACATGAAGACAGAAGAGTTAGATAGCCTCCAGGCTAAACTCCAACAGAGCTCCTTCCTAAGCAACAGGAGGAGCTGGAGAGGCCTGCGCAGGACCATCGAGGAGTGTGAGGAGACCCTGCGCGAGTAGTAAGGAGGTCCAGAAGAAGGCAGAGGAGAAGCACAAGGTGTTGAGAACAAGATGAAGAATGCGGAGGCAGAGAGAGAGAAGGAACTGAAAGCTGCTCAACAGAAGCTAAACTCTGCAAAACCAAGGCTGATGCTGTTCAGTAAGAAACTCAAGGAGAGACAACAGGAGGCTGAGTCCTGGTCCTAGAGTTGGAGGAGTTGAAGAGAGGCAGTCTGGCAAGGCACCACGGCAATGCGGACGCCCTCTCCCGGCGTGATGCCTTCTTCGCTCGCCTTTACCCACGAGGACGTCGGCGAGGAGGGATGCGCGATGTCACGAGAGGCTGTGTCCTGAGGGGACGTTACATCCCCCTGAGGTGGCTGCAAACCCAGACAAGCTATGGCTCCATCTGCTGGTATGGTCGGGAACCCACCCCTCTATGGCCAATCTTCCCACGCAGCTGAAACAAATGAGGAGCTGATGAGCTGAGAAAGGTTTGGGAAGGGAAGAGACACGGTCTCCAACCTGGGCTCTCGGAGGACAAGAGTGCTGCACGTCCACTTCCATGAGGAATATAAGGATTTGGAGATACTTACCTTTGGGAAATACTCACCTTTGGATATATGCACCTGTGGAAATACGTGGGGAGCATTTGGAAGGCGTTTTGCTGGGCGGCCACTAGATGCAACGTGGAATACAGTAAGACTGGGAAAAGTTATTTGAGCGAGTGAGAGTTATGATTGTGGATGGGAAGAGACATCCCCTGAACTGTTAACCCTTAAAAAAGAGACACCAGAGAACAGAATTGTGTTATACTTTCGTTAGTTTCCCAAGACCTTTAATAAAATCCTTGTTTTGATTGAACCTGGTCTCCTTGCACGCTACGGAGCAATCCCGCTGAAAGCTGTGTAGCCTCTCGTGACATCACAACGTCTATGTAGATATTCCATTAAAAATCAGCCGTTTCCAGCTACAATAGCCATTTAAAACATTAACAATGTCTACACTGCATTTCGATCAATTTGATGTTATTTTAATGGACAAAAAAATTGCTTTTATTTTGTAAACAGACATTTCTAATGACCCCAAACTTTTGAACGGTAGTGCATATATGCATATAAATAAACTGGGGTGGTTCGAGTCCTGAATGCTGATTGGCTGAAAGCCGTGGTATATCAGACCATATACCACGGGTATGACAAAACATTTATTTTTACTGCACTAGTTACGTTAATAACCAGTTTATTATAGCAATAAGGCATCTCTGGTTTTGTGGTATATGGCCAATATACCACTGGCTAAGGGCTGTATACAGGCACTCGTGCATAAGAACAGCCCTTAGCCGTGGCTTACTATTGGCTATATACCACACCCTCTCGTGCCTTATTGCTTAAATATACATGTATATATATTTTTTACAGCCCTAGTTCAGTAGTTCTAACACTGACCTAATAATTTTTCCTCTCACCTACTGTCTGTCCATCAATGAAGAAAAGCATCTCCAACAAGTTTCGAAAGTATCTCCAATCTTTATGTTTTAAGTGGCATTTGTGTGTGTTGGTGTGGAGTGGAGTAAAAGAGAGGAAAGAGAGAGAGGGAGAGCGGTAAAGACAGAGTGGTAGGGTGTAGGGATGTGTCCCGAGTCTTGTTTTATGTCCTCTTCCATACAGTGGCTGGGATGGGTGTGTGTGTGTGTGGGGGTCGGTGTGTGTGGGGGGAAGTCGATGTGTGTGCGGGGTGGGGAGGTTGTCAGTGTGTGTGTGTGGGGTGGGGAGGTTGTTGGTGTGTGTGGGGGTGGGGGTCTTACTTTTAATAAAGAACACAAGCTGAACTCGCTCTCACCTCAGGAGGGTGTGTGTGTGTTTTGGAGGAGGGTGAATTAGTGTTCCAATTATTTCTGCTGAGAGTGATTAGACTGCTGGTGAGACTACAGGACTTTAGTGTGGGAGGAGGGAGACCAGGTTAGCCAGGGGCTGAGAGTTTACACACACGCACGCGCACACACACACACACACACACACACACTCACTCCTCACAGAGCAATTAATACAAGATAACGACTAACCAGCATCTCCACTGTTACCAGGACAACTAACTCCTCAGCCCCCACCATGGCGGAACAATGGGGGTGTCTCTGTTTTTTGGGGATTGACACGGAGCGGTAGAACTAAAGGGCAGGGTTCGACGGTGGGGGGGTGGGGGGTGTATGTCCTGAGCACCCCTGTTGTGTAAAGTTATTCTCTTTAGCTCCTAAGCAGAGGACATAGCTTACTTACAGAGGGAGGAGGGGGGAACAGAAGGAGGAACGGAGGGAACGGAGAACGGAGGAACGGAGGAACGGAGGAACAGAAGGAGGAACGGAGGAAAAGAGACATGAAAGAGACATAGAGATGGAGGGAAGGGAGAAGGGAAGGGATTGGGAAAGAGGGAGGGAGAAAGTTATGGATGTCCATTTCTTATGGCACTACATTAACTTACTCCTTTCACACTGCAACTAATATCTCCATTTACCTCGCTCATTTCTCTCTCCATCCCAGATCCTTCCACATACCCCGTTCCCTTCCCACATGCTTACACAAGGATCCGGAACTGCTCACCACTGGCAACACCATAAGTTAACAAAATAAACGTTACAGATTTCTGCCCTCCTTCTTTGGCCCTCTCTCCCTTCTTTCTCTCCCTCTCTTTGCTCTCTCTCTCCCTCCCTTCCTGTGTGGAATATTGGATGAATTTCCACACACACATTATGTCGTGGTAACAGTGATCAGCCAGGTCTCTTACCTCACTTACAGCCTGAGGGCTGGGACAGAGCTAGCATAATGCTGTAACCATAGACAGAGCTAGCAGATGTCTGTAACCATAGACAGAGCTAGCATAATGCTGTAACCATAGACAGAGCTAGCATAATGCTGTAACCATAGACAGAGCTAGCATAATGCTGTAACCATAGACAGAGCAAGCATAATGCTGTAACCATAGACAGAGCTAGCATAATGCTGTAACCATATACAAAGCTAGCCCTAGCCTAATGTGTATAGATAGGACTGTATGATTACCCCTTATGCTAACGGGGAGAGCCATTTTAGGGGATGGAGGGTGGAGGGAGGGAGGGTGGAGGAGGGAGGTGGCGGTAGGGTGGAGGGAGGGGGTGGAGGTAGGGTGGCTGAGGGAGGATAGAGGAGGGAGGGTGGAGGTAGGGGTGGAGGAGGGAGGTTGGAGGTGGGAGGGTGGAGGAGGGAGGATGGTGGAGGAGGGAGGGATGAGTAGCGTGGCTGGAAGGAGGATAGAGGAGGGAGGGTGGAGGTAGGTGAGATGAGGGAGGATGGTGTGATGTAGGGTAGAGAAGGGAGGATGGTGGAGGAGGGAGGATGGAGGTAGCGTGGAGGGAGGGAGGGTGGAGGTGGGAGGGGTGGAGGGAGGGAGGTGGAGGAGGGAGGATGGAGGTAGGGGTGGAGGAGGGAGGGAATGGAGTAAGGGTGGAGGGAGAGGGAGGATGGATGTTGCGTGGAGGGAGGGAGGATGGAGTAAGGGTGGAGGAGGGAGGATGGAGGTAGGGGTGGAGGGATGGAGGAGGGAGGATGGAGTAAGGGTGAGGAGGGAGGATGGAGGTATGGTGGAGGATGGAGGAGGAGGATGGAGTAAGGGTGGAGGAGGGAGGAGATGGATGTTGCGTGGAGGAGGGGGAGGATGGAGTAAAGGGTGGAGGAGGGAGGATGGAGGTAGGGTGGAGGATGGAGGAGGGAGGATGGAGTAAGGTGGAGGAGGGAGGATGGATGTTGTCGTGGAGGAGGAGGATGGAGGTAGGTGGAGGAAGGAGGATGGAGTAAGGGTGGGAGGAGGGAGGATGGGAGGTAGGGTGGAGGAGGAGGATGGAGTAAGGGTGGAGGAGGGAGGATGGAGGTAGGGTGGAGGATGGAGGAGGGAGGATGGAGTAAGGGTGGAGGAGGGAGGGATGGAGGTAGGGTGGAGGATGGAGGAGGGAGGATGGAGGGTAGGGTGGAGGATGGAGGAGGGAGGGATGGAGGTAGGGTGGAGGGATGAGGGGTGATAGTGTAGTTTGGTACTAACGCCAAGTGAAGCAGGGATGAGGTCAGTGCTTAAAGTTTCAGTGAGCCTGTTCAACATGGCCTGACTGTGTTTTTCCTGACTGTAAACTAATATGAACCAACGAGAGGCGTTTTGGCTCAGACAGCATGTTAGCCTGTAATGAAGGATTAGGTTAGAACAATATTATATGATTCTGGAGTGGTTCCCTTGAGAAATGTGTGAACACATTCACTCTCTCTCCACTTCTTACCATCCAAGAGAATTAAAGAATTACTCCATGTCAAGAAGTTTACCCAACACTCCAAAATAACTGCTGCCATGATAATGATAATAACAGTAATAACACATATACTAGAAAATACCCTGTTTGTGTGTTTGTGTGTGTGTGTGTGTGTGTGTGTGTGAAATCAGGGTTCACGCTATAATGTGGCGGGGAGGGGACATAGTCTTATGAAAGAGGGATGGATAAACGAGAGGGTGGAGAGATGGTGCGAAGGACGGGTGAGGTGGGATCCTGAGGACACTCTGCCAAAAGTGTGACTAAGTTAAGTTAATCAGGACTGAGTTCTCTCACTAATCTCATCTGGCCTGGGAATGAATGCTTCCTGTTAACATGATTTCGTGTCCCCTCCTCTCCTTTACGTCTGTCTAAACTCAGTCCAGACTTTACGTCTGTCTAAACTCAGTAAGGCTTTACGGCTGTCTAAACTCAGTATAGGCTTTACGTCTGCTCTAAACTCAGTATAGGCTTTACGGCTGTCTAAACTCAGTATAGGCTTTACGGCTGTCAAACTCAGTATAGGCTTACGGCTGTCTAAACTCAGTCCAGCCTTCACTGCTATCGAAAACTCGAGTCCAGCCTATACGGCTGTCTAAACTCAGACCAGCCTTTATGGCTGTCTAAACTCAGACCAGCCTTTATGGCTGTCTCAAACTCAGACCAGTCTTTGCTGCTGTCTAAACTCAGTCCAGCCTTTACTGCTGTTAAACTCAGCCTTTACTGCCGTCTAAACTCAGACTTTACTGCTGTCTAAACTCAGTAGCAGTCAGCAGGTGAACCTAACACTGGGGACAGCAGAGTATTGTATGCTCTCAGTTAAGGTGACATTTTATTTGTTGCTTTTCATCTGTTTTGTTGTTGACAATATTAGGCTTGGCAAATAGCGTGGCGTTAGCACTGACTAAATGTTTAGTAGGTTTAGCTAGATGCAATGACAACATTGAATGCAGATGGTACAAAGATGCAAACTGAAGCAGCTCTGACTACAGGAACCCTCAGAAGCTCTGACCATAATGAAAAAAGAGGGAGAGAAAGCGAAGAGAAGGAAGAGAATGGTGGTGGTGGGGATAAAAAGATCGGCTCAAAGTTTCTCTTCTGATGCCAAGGGGATGGCACCTGTCACCATGGTGTGTGTGTGTGTTTTGGGTGTGTGTGTGTGTGTGTGTGTGTGTGTGTGTGGGGGATATTTCCAGGCACCCTGATTGGCTGGAGCAGAGGGCCTCACTCTGGGGGAAGGTGTTCTCAGGTTCTGTAACCAGAGAAGCTTTTAACGTCCCCCTTGGCCTCCCGGAGCAGTGGAGGAGGAAAGAGGGAGAGGAGGAAGAGAGGGAGGGAAGGAGAGGGGGAGGGAGCAGCGCGGGGGAGGAGGGTGGGGGAGAGACGATGGGAGGGAGGAGGTGGAGGAGGGCGGGGGAGAGAAGGGAGTTGCCCTCCCCACGCCCCACCTGCCAGTCCCCTTCCCCCCCCTCCTCCCTCCTCTCCCTTTGTCATCAAGGCCACCGGGTAGCATGGGTTTGGCATAGGTTTATCCTGTACCTGTCATCTGGAGAGAGTGAGAATGAGGGAGAGAAAGGTATGAAAGTGGGAGCAAAGGAAAATGGGGTTAAATATTGGGTCAGAGGGAGGTTCTCTGGATCATGGTCTAGAGAATGAGGTGCTTGTCCTCACAGGTGTGTGTGTGGGCCATCACTTTAGAGTCCCCCAGAGACTCCACACAGTGACAGCGCACTATCCCCTTGTAACACAAACCACTCACGCCAGAGGGGAGACAGGGGAGAGACGGGGGGAACAAGGGGAGACAGAGGCGGAACGGGGAGTGGAAGCGAGGGAGCAGGGGGAGATAAGGCGAGATGGGGTATAGGGCCAGACGAGAGGAGCAGGGTGGGGACAGGAGTGGCGGGGCCTTGGAAACAAACGTGGAGAGAGGGGGATTGTGCGTGGGGAGAGAAAGGCGGTTGCGAATGCGAGAGACAGGGTTGTGAGTGGGAGAGACAGGGGGTTGTGAGTGGGTGAGACAGGAAGTTGAGTGGGGGGAGATGGGGCTGGGGGGGGCTAGGACGGGGCTGGAGCGTGGGAGAGCGGGGTTGGGAGTGGGAGAGACGGGGGGCTGTGGAGTGGGAGAGACAGGGGGCTGTGAGTGCATGAGAAACAGGAGTTTAGTGGAGGGAGACAGGGGTTGTGAAACCTCTCCTAGTGCTATGAAACACTGACTCCTCTCCCAGTGCTATGGGAACACTGACTCCTCCAAGTGCTATGAAACACTGACTCCTCTCCTAGTGCTATAAAACACTGACTCCTCTCCTAGTGCTATGAAACACTGACTCCCTTCTCCTAGTGCTAAGGGAAACACTGACTCCTCTCCTAGTGCTATGAAACACTGACTCCCTCTCCTAGTGCTAATGAATCACTGACTCCCTCTTAGTGCTAGCACTGACTCATCTCCTAGTGCTTGAAACACTGGGCTCCTCTCCTAGTGGGCTATGAAACACCGGACTCTTCCTAGTGCTATGAAAACACTGACTCCTCTCTATGCCATGAAACACTGACTCCCTCTCCTAGCAGATACAATCACCGATTCCCTCCTAGTGCTATGGGAACACTGACTCCCTCTCCTAGTGCTATGAAACTGACTCCTCTCCTACACTGTGAAACACTGAAACCTCTCCTAGTACTATGAAAACACCGACTCCACTCCTAGTACATGAAACACTGACTCTCTCCTAGTAACATGAAACACTGACTCCTCTCCCAGTATTATAAGCACCACTCTCTCCTAGTACTATGAAACACTGACTCTCTCCTAAGTGCTATGAAACACTGACTCTCTCCTAGTGCTAGTAAAACACTGACCCTCTCCTAGTGCTATGAAACACTGACTCCTCTCTAGTGCTATGAAACACTGACTCCTCTCCTAAAGCATGAAACACTGACTCTCTCCTAGTGCTAAGAAACACTGACGTCTGTCTGCATGCCCCACACTGGTCAAAACATTTGGGAATAGCTAGAAAGTGTGTGTGCATGTGTGTGTGCATGTGTGTATACATATGTGCGTGTGTGTGTGTGCGTGTGTGTGTGTGTGTGTGTGTGTGCATGTATAGTGTAATGTGTGTGTGTGTGCATGCGTGTGTGTGTGTGTATTTGTGTGTGTATGAAACTGAAATGTAGCAGATCCTTGGGCTTGGAAGGCCTGCTTGCCTTGGCCACGTCTCAGAGGCCCTGACACACATTTAAAAGAGTCTGGGGGGCTGAAGGGGGAATGGAGGAGAGCAGGGACTGGGGGAGTGAAAATGGGGAGAGCAGTGGGCTGGAGGTGGAATGGAGGAGAGAGCAGTGGACTGGGGAAATGGGGGAGAGCAGTGGGCTGGAGGGATTTGGGATGGAGAAAGAAGTAGGCTAGGAGGGGGAATGGGGAAGAGCAGGGCTGAGGGGGGATGGAGATAGCAGTGGGCTGAGGCCTTGGGGGAGAGCAGGGCTGGAGCGGGGGATGGAGAGAGCAGTGGGCTGAGGGTGAATGGGGAGAGCAGTGGCTGGAGGGGGTGGGTGGGAAGAACAGGGCTGAAGGGAGAATGGGAGAGCAGTGGGCTGGAGGGGGGGTGGGGGGAGAGAGCAGTGGGCTTGGGGATGGAGAGCAGGGTCTGGAGGGGGAATGGGGGAGAGCAGTGGGCTGAGGGGGAATGGGGAGAGCAGTGGGCTGAGGGAGAATGGGGAGAGAGAGGGGGTGGGAGGGGGAGGTGAAGAGAGCAGTGGGCTTGAGGGGTTTGGGGGTGAGGGGGTGTGTGACGGGGGCAGAGCCGGGACACCAGCTCAGGTTTCAGAGCCAGCCAACCAAGGACAGAGGAGCCATGGGGAAAGGGGGGTAGGAGCACGAGGTGTGTATGTTTCAAGTTCTGCATCGGAGCCAATCGGTGTGTTTCTGCAAAGGAACTTTCTCTCCCTGTCGGGTTGGGAGAGACGTTATCCGTCAAGGTACAAAGTGTCGGACACTAAAACAGGAAGGGCCGGAGACAGGGAGGGAGGTGGGCTATGAAGTGGAGAGGGAGCAACAGAACTGTTTGATATGAGTCACTTAACGCCCACTACTGAGCTGCTTAACAGTAACTCTGGAATAGGAATGAGTGTACAAGAATGCCATTTATTGTAGTTACACCCAATACATAAAATGATATGTGTGTTTTGGGCATTCCTAGAATGTGATTTAACGTCATAGAATGTGCTTTATACAGGTCAAAGAATAAAGCCTTGTCTTCTAGAATTACATTTTACATTTTAGTCATTTAGCAGACGCTCTTATCCAGAGCGACTTACAAAGAGTAATAAGTTAAGTGCCTTGCGGCGTTGTATAGACAGATTTGTTTCACCTTAGTCGGCACGTGAGATCCGAACCAGCGACCTTTCATCAACTTTTCCTGGTCTTGACAAGAGCACCAATGGAACTATTTATGAATCCTCTAGGTTATGTGTTTCATGTATAAACATCAGATGAATTACAATGCACTCCTCTCATCAACATCACCAGTTTTCTTGACTGAAATGTTTACAGGAGAAGTTTAGGTCTGTAACTAAGGAAAACAGAGAAGAGAACCAGACTGTAGCTTGTTGGCCAAGCTGACCTGCCCAGTGACTTTCTCTGTACATGTTGTTCAGGCTGAGTCAGACTGGACTGGGACTGGTCTAAGGGGAAGTTGTGCATTCTTTCCCTCGTCGTCGCTGCAAACAGCTCAGCAGATATGATGTGGCTGGACTTTGAAGTAGTAGTGTCATGGACTATGGGATTGTTAATGAATGAGAATCATTAGTAGAATCCTGAAAACCTGGGAAACATTCCCAAACATTAGCTAAGATTCTAATATTCCCAGTCAGGGTTTTACAGTATCTAACATTAGAATGATAACATCCCAAATGCAAATATTCAAGAATGTTTTTCAGAGGAAAAAATAAAATAATATCCTCGGAATGTTCTCCTAATTGCTCACTACAAAACGTTGTGTACATCTATAATAAACCAACATAGAACATTCCCCAAATGTTCTCATTATGTTTCCAGGTAATGGTCATCACAACGCACCAGCAATTTACAACATACTGCCGCAATAAAATGGAGAAGCAACGCTCTGGGAAGTTTCGTAAAAATGTTTTAGACAAAGATTGTATAATCATCAGCACAACTGACAAAGGAAAATAAGTTATGAGAATATCGCGTATTACAACCTAACAAATGTTCTGGGGAACTTTCAGAATCAATTTTGGTTTGCTGGGAGGGATGTTCACCACATGGCTTTGCCCTCTAAGCCTTCTACTGGATGAAATGCTACAGAACGGAGCAGACGGAGGGATAGATGAATTAACAACCTCAATGCATGAAGGTCTACCCGCTCTATTCAGGAGGTATACCACCAGGAAGGTGTTGGGGGTGATTTGGTCCCTGCCTCAATTGATGGACCAGGTCTCTTCCCAAAATGGACCTGTACTGTGTCGGCTTCAGGCTGGAGGTGGGGTCTGTTCTACCTCTGCCTTCTGGAGTCACAGACAGGCCCCAGAGCTTTCCCTGTCCCACTGGAGTGGAGAGTCTGGGAATCTGGCACCCCGAATTTCTCTCTCAAGCCTTTTTCTTTCTTTCTCTCCCTCTCTCTTGCCTTGGTTCTGGCTGTGGACAGGTTGAAGGTCACATCAGGTGTGTATTTGTTGTCCAGGAGAGCCCAGGTGAAGAACAGTCCAACAGCTGGACTACCTACACCTCTACACATCATACATGGCAGGATACACACACATGCGCACACACACACACACACACACACATGGCCCACACACTCCATTGAGAGCAGACATACGTACACTACACTAAATATGCAGTCTCAGCAGGAACCTTTCGAGCCCATTACTCTTTAGTCACATCTCTTTTCAGCACAAACACAGCGCTAACTGTGTGTGTGTGTGTGTGTGTGTGGGACTCTGGCAGGCATCAGGGCCTGGGATTCCACCTGACAAATAGCCACAGTGCCTGCTGCTCTCTTCAGATTCCCTTTCTTTTTCTCTCCTCTGCCTGGCCTGTATTCTCCCTGCTGTATTTGTACATCATTACTCCCATTACACACCAATTCTCTGTGTGTGTGTGTGTGTGTGTGTGTGTGTGTGTGTGTGTGTGTGTGTGTGTGTGTGTGTATGTGCGTAATTACAGCATGTGCATGTGTGTGTGTCAGATGTTTTATGGGTGGTGAAATAAGAGGTGATGCAAAGGTCCCCTCTGTGTGTCATTGTAAAGTCATTTTTCTAATTCCAGAAATGAGCTCTACAGTAAACGAACATTAAACAGCCCTGAGTTGCCTAGTCCTCTCCAGGGCTCTGGTCAGAGGGCTGTCAGGAGCCTGACCAACAAAGCAAGACATTTGCACTGAGCCAAGGCCCAAAGACAGAGAGAACAAGCTTGATGTGTTCAAACATGGTTACCCAATAGACTTTTATCCCTGTCTCCTGTTGTTCTGTTTCCCTGTTCTCTCTCTCTCTCTCTCTCTCTCTCTCTCTCTCTCTCTCTCTCTCTCTCCTCTCTTTTTTTTTTTCTCTCTCTCTTTCTGGTCTTGATACAAAACAGATTGAGGCAGACAGCTGTCAGGTCCCCTTCTCTCTCTGTAATACACACACACAACGAGGAACTCTGACTTGTTTCAGCCATTCCTCCTGTTCTTATCTGTTTCTGATCTAAACTTTCTCCAGTCCTGCTGTCAATCACCCAGCCCCCTCTGGGATCCACATGTCCTAACAAAACCACACTGCCATTGGCCCACGTTGAAACCGACTCATTTACAGCTGAATTTCTGGTGTCTACTGTGTGGTTCAGCCTGCTAACACAGACAGAGAGGAGAGAGAGACAGGAGAGAGAGAGAGAGACAGAGAGAGAGAGAGAGAGACAGAGACAGAGACAGAGACAGAGACAGAGAGAAGATAGACAGATTAGACAGACAGACAGACAGACAGACAGACAGACACAGAGAGAGAGAGAGAGAAAGAGAGAGAGAGAGAGAGAGAGAGAGAGAAAGACTAGAGACAACAATGGAGTCACCAAAGTGACAGCGAGCAACATTTATCAGAACAGCCTGTAACTCAGAACTGTGTGTTTGAGTTCAGAGCTGCCTCAGAGCCTCCTGGCTTGTGAGTTTGAGAGACACTAGATGCAAGATGATGTTAGCCACTCCCAAAGAATTTAATGGGCCTGTGTGTGTGTGTGTGTTATGTGTGTGTGGGAGTGAGCAGGGCTCTAAGTATGAAGGGTTTTATGAGGCTCATGAAGATGAGTGAATTTCACGGAGAGATATACTGTACTTATATAAACAGTGGACTCTCTCTCCTCTCGCTTTCTCTCTCTCGCTCCTCCTCTCCACATGGTCACTGAAGCTAAGGTATGCTTGGGAAACGGACAAGCTGTAGTAGACACAATAGGGAGAGGGGAGGAGGAGAAGGGGGCAGGAGGAGGGGAGGTTGGAGGGGAGGAGGGAGAGAAGGCCAGGGGGCAGGAGTAGGGTAGGTTGAGGGGAGGAGGGAAGAGAGAAGGGCAGGGGGCAGAAGCAGGGTGCAGGGGTTGGAGGAGAAGGAAGAGAAGGAGGGGGTGGGAGCAGGGCAGGCTGGAGGAAGGAGGCAGGGCTGGGTGGGGGGCAGGAGTAGGGGTGGTGGCTGGAGGAGGAGGAAGAGAAGGGCAGCAGGGGCAGGAGTAGGGGAGGCAGTTGAGGGGGAGGAGGAAGAGAAGGCAGGGGGCAGGAGTAGGGTAGGTTGGAGGTAGGAGGAAGAGAAGGGCAGGGGCAGGAGGTAGGGGTAGGGGCTGAGGAGGAGGGGGAAAAGAAGGGCAGGGGGCAGAAGTAGGGGGAGGCTGAAGGGGAGGAGGAAGAGAAGGGGGCAGGGGGGGAGGGGAGTAGGGTAGGTTGGAGGAGAAGGAGAAGAGAAGGGCAGGGGGCAGGAGTAGGGGTAGGTTGGAGGAGAGAGGAAGAGAAGGCAGGGGGCAGGAGCAGGGGTAGGCTGAGGGATCAGGGGTAACAGTTGCAGGAGTTCAGGGGGTTGCAGGTTGCAGGGAGGAGCAGAGAATAACAAGGAGGGTTTGAAACTAGGGAGATAAACAAGAAAGGAAATATCCAGAATGTGACAGGCAGAACGGGTGTTGTATGGAGGACGAGGGGCTGTGGGTAGGCACTGCCATAGCTGGTAGTTGTTGTAGCTCACTGTCCGCTAGGTAGCCTTCCTCTGCTCTCCCGTCCCTCTGTCTGTCCTTCCATTGCAGGAGTGAAGTCTGGGTGTGCGGGAGGCAGGGTTCCAGCTGCAGCTCATTCACCTGCACCTCAGCCTTAAAGACCCGGTCAAACTTTCCACTATCAAGGCCGACTTGAAATAAGACAACCATGTTAGTCTCATTGCCACTCAACCTGTCTGTTTTTGCTCTTGTGTTTTTGGACTGTTTATTTACTTTTTCCATTGCCACAGATATTTGAACTCTGACTCCTGCCTCCGCCTACCCGCCACCACCATCCTGCTCCACCATCGGGGCTCTCCTGGACTCACCACGGACAATCAGGACACAATGGTACCACACCTGCCCTGACCTGGATCTGTACCCTCCTGTAACCTTGACTTGTTTCTTCCCAATTTATTGGAAACCTAATTATCATTGAACAATATAATAAACTCTGTTAAACTTCTTCTGGCTTTAGTTACTTGTCTGCATTTGGGTTCTATCCAGTTAAATCATGTGGTATGATCTGACCAACATGAACCCAGCAGACAGTAAATGGATACCACCCCAGAGTGCACTCAAATTGACTCAGAGCCAATCAGGCCATTTCCACCAATAACAGATACTCCTGTTTAAGACGATTGCTGAGGACAGTCAGGTGTTGCTTAATCAGGTTCAATTACTCACCAATCAAGGTCTATCTTACTACTCCCTTCAGCCTAGACTAGAGCCTTTGTTCCTGCTCCAGAGCTATGACGGGAACATGGGAACCTGTGGCTATTTTTTGACTCAATGCTCGTTAGTGTTTGAACAACAGCCCTCACCTACGCCTCAGGGCATTTTGCACGGTTTACCTTATCAACTCACAGCGGTTCCGTTTCGCGCCTGGGGATCCTCATGTCTGGGAGAGTCAGCTGACATTTGTAACGCTACTGGCCCTCTGCCCACGGAGATGAGGGTTTCTTGACCACCCCGCACGTGCAAGGAGGCTGGGCAATGTTTGTTTTCTGTCTGGCAGGGGCCTGAGTAAGTGAGATGGCAGGAGTTTCTGACTTCAGCAGCAGGAGGGTTGAAATGGGATTTGAGGCACGCAAGGAGGTTCATCAATGCTTTGTCTGAGGACTCCCTTTAAAGATGAATTGCGGTCATATGATGAACGTCATACACGATAATCTTATTTCACTCACTATCAGGTTGAATAATCAGACGGACGCTGCCGGGAGAGGGAGTGTTAGTTCCAAGCAACCTGTCTGTCATCAACAAACTCCTCCTGCATCGCCCCAACGGAGAGAGTTTTGTCTTCCGAAGTCGATACGAGGAGCACTGAACCCGGGCTGCGGAGGTGGTCGCAACGGGTTGTCCTCAGAGGAGTGTAAATGCCGGATTCAGGCTCGGTCTGCCCGCCAGAGAAGCTGCCCATCGCCTTCCTGCCCAGTTCGTCCGCCAGGGAAAAGGGCCAGTTCATCATTTATGTGGGAGAAGCTCGTGAGCCGAGCAGCGGACCTCTCTCTTCTCCCCGCATTCTGCACCAGGCATCCCTCCAGTGGCAGTCCTGAATTTTTCTGTTAGTGCGCTGATTGACTCTGGTGCCGATTGGCTTTTTTGGATAGAGAGGGCTCAACAGCACTGGATTTGGAGACTGTTCCTATGGACTGTCCGCTGCAGGCTAAGGTTCTAATGACAAATTGTTGACCCAAGATTACCCAAAAATGACTGTTCCTGTTTGTCTTAGAGGTCGGGAAACTACTAGAGAATATCTAATTCCATATTATCTACCGCCCACAGACCTCTCTGGTCTCGGTATCCTGGCTCAGCAAAACACAATCCACAGCATTGATTGGGCAGGCAGCATGTTTCATGAGCACATTTTGTCATGAAATTGTTTGTGTTCTGCCTCCACTTGCCAGTATCTTGTGCCTCAACCTTCCACTGAAGCCCATGGATCTTTCTGCTGTTCCTGACGCAGATGACCTGGCATCCGTTTTCTGCAAACACAGAGCCATTTCTCTTCCTCACCGGCCCATGATTCCACAGCCATTGACCTCCAGCCAGGAGCCCTGCTCCCCAGCAGTCGCCTGTACAATCTCTCTCCCGCCGGAGATTTGAGGCTGGAGAACTACATTCGACCTCGGCTGCAGGTATTATGCGTCCTTTCCCTCGTCGCCACCTGTAGAGAGCGGATTCTTTGTTACAGGCATGATAAGACCCTCAGACCCTGTATTGATTACCGTGGACTTAACAACAATACCATTAAGAACAAGTATTCTCTCTATTTTGATTAATTCTGCTTTTCCCCTCTTTCATAGTGCGCCCATCTTTATTTAAACTGGATCGACAAATGCGTATCACCTGATGCAAATTCGTAAGTGGGTGATGAATGAAGATCATCAACACACCCTTGGGGACATTTTGAGGTCTGGTTATGCCTTTGGGCTGTTCAGTGCCCTGCCAGGTTTTTCAGGCACTAGTCAATGATGTCCTTCGGGACATGTTGAATCGGCAGTTAGAGCCACCATCTGGATGATATTCTGATTTTCAGAGTCCCCAGGAACATGAACTGCATGTGCGCCAGGTGTTGCAAAAGGTTGTTGGAGAACAAACTGTTTGTGAAGATGAGAAATGAATTTCCATGTGTCTGAGACTTGCTGCATCATAGTCAGGGGAGCTGCGGATGGACCCAGCTAAGATCTCATGGTCAATGGACTGGCCAGCTCTACCCAAAACAATTTCAACGATTCCTGGGGTTTGCGAACTTCTATAGGAGGTTCATCAAGGACTTGAAATGAGTTTGCAAGCGCCATCACACCATTTCACTCCATCTCACGACTGTTCGCTTGAAATGAAGGCCAATCAGCCCAAGAACTGAAACATCGCTTCGCCTCGGCTCCCATTCTGATGCAGCTGACCCCGACCGCTAAGCGTTTGTCGTGAAGGTGGATGTATCCGACACTGGGGTAGGTGCAGTATGTCACAAATCATTTCTCCGAAGATAACAAACTGCATCCCTGTGCTTTTCTCTCAGAAACTTTCAGGCAGAGTGGAATTATGATGTTGAAAATCGTGGAACTGCTCGCTGTTAAGCTAACTTTCAAGAGTGAAGTACATTGGTTGGAGGGGGCGGTTGCAACCCTTCACATCGCTTTGGTACGATCATAAGAATCTGGCTTACCTCCAGTCAGTTGAAGCAGCTCAACCCCCGTCAAGCCAGGTGGGCACTATTTTTTTGGGAGATTCAATTTTTCTGTCTTACCGTCCTGGGTCACGCAAACGCCAAGCCATTTCGTCTCGTGTCTGTCTGATTCGGCCAAGATACTTGGGTAGTAACTCCTGGAACCTATTGCTTCTACCTGCAGTATTGCAGTCATCACATGTGACATCGAGGATTGTTAGACAGGCTCAACATCATCAAGCTGGACTCCTGGAGGGGTCCTCCTAACCGGATGTTTGTCCCTGAGTCTGCTCATCTCAGGTACTTCAGTGGGTCGCACCTGCCTCCTCACCTGTCACCCCTGAGTGACCCTTGACTTTGTGCGATTTGAAGTTCTGCGGCCACGATGGAGGCGGACACTCGAGCCTTCATTGCTGGGCTTGCACGGCGTAAACGGGGCGAAAACTCCACCCAGGCCAGCGCTGGTCATCTATTCACTTTACCTATACCCAGCTGTCCCTGGTCTTCCGGATATCGCCATGGATTTGTCACTGGACTTCCATTCAAGGTAAGACTGTCATTCTTGCACGGTGATTGATCGCTTTTCTAAGTTCACATTGGGCTCCCCACGAAACTGCCCACTGCCAGAGAGACGGGCTGATATTTTGGTTGAACATGTGTTCC
>NW_025538529.1:0-18762 GCF_020615455.1 Coregonus clupeaformis | reverse complement strand
CTAACCCAGGGGGAGGAACTACAATACATAAACATTCTGAAACACCATGTCTCGTTCAGATGGGAGTCAACAAGATGACAGAAAACGATTATAAGGGTATTCTGGACCAGTTCAACCCCAGTCTGAAGAACTTTGTGACCATGAGACATGTGTGCCTGACAGAAGGCCGCATTATTCCAGATGGCCGAGGTGCTGTAGGCACATTCAGGTTCTAACTGGAGGAGCGTGTTGAAGCTGTTTACATTCTGACTGCTGTCCCAGTTGGAACTGCTGGAGTTGAATATTAAAATATCTTACTGCCACGTTGAAGATGTCAGAGTGAGCGCAGAGTCGAAGTCAAATCTACGCTGCCAATCACAGCTCAGAAGCTGCGCCCAGGAAGAGCCAGGGCAGTCGCCCAAATGTCCCAGCAGAGTACGGAGATAGGGAGATGCAGTATGTGGCAGTGAGTCGTGCGTCAGGCTGAGCTGACAGCTGGTTGCCGTAGGTTACCGCTCGGCGCTGACGAAAAAACATACTGCTTCCTGGTGGTTCGCCATGTTCCGTCACCAAGCTGCTCATCAACTACCACTGCAAGGGTGAGGCTCCTGTCACAGAAGCTGTCCTCATGGCAACAGTCATGCTCCAGCCAACCAGACTACCTGAACAACTGCACTAAAACCCTGCTGCGTCACACCGCCCCCAGGGCTCACGGGGCATCTGGGATAGCTAGGCTCCTCCACACGCCAAACTGGGCGCTGCAGCCAGAACAGAGGCTGTCATACCAGGAGAGTCCCACCCCTGTTGAATGGTGGCTCCCCCAGCAGAAGCCCATCCGCTCTTCTTCCCAGAGTAACACCCCCACTCAAACTCCCCGGACCCCAACATTCCGGCTCCTCGCTGCCACTGGAGAGGCCATTGGAGGTAATTAGGGCAGGCTCCACCCAGCAACCGCACTGTGTACCTCAGCTATCCCCAATACTGCTCCACTAGCCCTTCAATGCTGTCACTACTGCTAACACTCCCTACTTCATCCACCTCCTCCATGGTTAGCTCCAGCCAAGCCCAGCAGTCCTCTCTCCTGCAGCCCACCAGCACCTCCAGCCTCTCCCAATTCTCATCCCCTCCCTGTGCTTTCTCTGTGGGGCTCCCATCCTCCCACTCCCCTACAGCCTGGCCCTGCCATCCCCTCAGTGCCCCTCCCACAGTCCTCCACTGCACCCTCCTCTCTCCCGCCATAACCTCGCTGCATCACCAGGGGGGCTAGGAGGAGGAAACACACCATTGCTGTCCCATAATCCTTTGATGAAGGCAGCGGAGATGTATGAACGTCTGCACTGCCGTTGCCTGTTAGCCGACGAGTGGGAGTGTTTATGGGTTTCCTCTGCCCAGAGACAGAGTTCTCCCTCTCTCAGCCCGTCTCGTGTGAACCATCTTCACTTACGCTCCTGAGGGGTCAGGGCAGTGCGAGGGCGGGGCCTGCTTGCTTTCACTTTCTACCAGGTGATGCTCTCAGCTCTTCATCTCTGAGCCCAGGGAGCGAGGTGGCACTATTAGCCAGAATGACGGACTGGAACGGAAGGCTGGTTCCCTTTCTCCTACATAAGCCCTACCCTTCTTGGATCCTCCACACAGCTCCCGCTCCTCTCTAAGTTTAGCAGCACCAGTACAGGTCAGTTAGACAAGCTGGTCTCCCCTGGCCCTGCCTCCTGACCCCTGAGTCTGAGGAGAAGTGCTCGTTCCCCCTCAGAGGGTCAGCACCTTCGCCCATGCCCTACAGCATGGCCGACTCCAACCAGGTCAGCCTGAGGCCGAGTCAGAGGTGACGGGGCAGAGTGGAGCAGGGCCCTCTAACAACGGCTCTGTCAGTGCCAGTGCGAGCTCTCATCACCCGCCTCTCCTCCTGGCCTGGATGCGTTAGTGCCATATCCATTCCAAGAGCGGTGACCAGCGATAGCTCTGCACCAATCATGAATAGGACATGGTCTCCTTGATCAGGCAGCATGAGTGTTAATAGAATTCATTTTTGAATTTGTTCTCAGAGGCCAGTAACTGTTTTGGTTGAGTTCTCAATATTGGTGTAGAAAAAAGCCTTACGTTAACCTTTCTGTTCATATGCGTTATTTACAAGGGCTGATTAGATGTGTATTAATCAGGCCTAGATTCAAATACACTTGTATTATTTTGATGATAAAAAATCTAAATTTTCAGTAGCATTACAGTGATTGTCTCAAAGACCCTTTGGACAAAATGAGATGTAGCTTTCAGCTGAGTGAATCAGATCTTCAATAAAAATTCCACCTTAGTATTTGAGAATTATGGAGTTGAATATTGAGCACTGCGATGTTAGTAAAAAACACAAACAGAGGAAGGCCATTTTTGTCGGTCCAGCAGTGCATTATAGGCTATAAGATCATTTTATCATTTTATGTTTATTTTCATTCCACAACACTTTTCTAGGTAACCTTAGTTGAAAATGTTGTATTTATTTTGTCTGTGCCGATTCAGAGGACTGGTTCCTGTTAGCAGAAACCATAGTTAGTAATAGTTTTTAATGAATTATCATTATTTTACATTAGGAATTGTCTTAAAGGACGATTTTGAGAAGAGAGTTTTTGCGGGAGAGGTGTGTGATCGGAATTAAACATGTTAGAGGAGCTTGTCATATTTTTTACCATTGTTAGGATTCAATACGAGTATTTTTAAGCACATTGTTAGCTAGGCAGGTTTATTTTCACAATAGTTGCAGACCTACCAATCACTCAATCCTGAGTGGCGCAGTGGTCTAAGGCACTGCATCGCAGTGCTAGCTATGCTCACTAGATCCTGTAATTTAATCCAGGCTCTGTCGCAACCACGGCCCACGAGACTCATGGCACGCACAATTGTTTAGCGTCGTCAAGTGTAGGAGGATATGCCCTTGGGATGTAGCTCAATTATAAACTGTAATTTTGCAATGCCAGGGTTGTCGGTTCATTACGAGAGGCCAGTATAAAAATAAAATAAAAAAATATGTATTCACTAACTGTAGGAAGTCGCTCTGATACGTCTGCTAAATACTTAAAATGTAAAATGTAAAATGGCCTCCATGGCCAGGCGAATGACACAACAGTGGTAGGCCTGATCACTATTAATATAACATGAGGTGGAGTCAACCTGGCCGTGTGGTGCCATCTCTCCCTCAACTATCAAGATAAAGGAGATGATTGTGGACTACAGGAAAAAGAGGACAGAGCACCCACCAATTATCATCGTGAGGGGCTGTAGTGGAGCAGGTTGAGAGCATCAACTTCCTTGGTGTCCACATCTGCCAGCAAACTATCATGGTCCAAACACACCAAGACAGTCGTGAAGAGGGCACGACAAAGCCTATTCCCCTAAGGAGATTGAAAAGATTTGGCATTGGTCCTAATCCTCAAAAAAGTTATCGGCTGCATCGAAACATCTGACTGGTTGCATCACTGCCTGGTACCCAGCTGCTTTCGGCTTCCACCGCAGGAACTACAGAGGTTAGTTGCGTACGGCCCAGTACATCACTGGGGCCAAGCTTTATGCCATCCAGGACCTCTATGCCGGGGCGGTGTCAGAGGAAAGCCTAAATTGTCAAAGACTCCAGCCACACCCTAGTCATAGACTGTTCTCTCTGCTACCGCAGGAGAAAGTGGTACCGGGCTGTGTCTAGATCAAAAACTTCTTAGCAGCTTCTGCCCCCAAGCCATAAACTCTAACAGCTAATCAAATATTTCTCTGACTATTTGCATTGCCTCCACCCTCTTTTACGCTGCTGCTACTCTGTTTATTATCTATGCATATCACTTTAACTCTACCTACAATACATATTACCTCAATATTTTACTTATCTATTTTATACTTAACAATTATTTTTGTTAAAACTGCATTGTTGGTTAAAGGCTTGTAAGTAAGCATTCACTGTAAATCCCCAGTTGTTGTATTGGCAGACCGTAAACTTGTTATTTGATTTGAATGTCAAATGACAATAGGAATAAATGTGCTTTCCTTGGCCTCAGGCAGAGCAGTTTTTGTAAACTGAGATGCCTACTGTCTTCTAAGTTTGTGAGCTCTCAGGATGTTTGAACTCTAGGAAATATCTACAATTCACTTTATACGTTTGTGTATGATTGATATTTTTTTATGTAAATTAAATCATTTTCTTCTGCCAACATTTCTATGGAATTACCAAATACATCTATGGAAACCTATTTATTTTGAAATTGAAAACATTGAATTTGGCGCTTACTCTATACTCCACCATTTTTGTGGTCATATTTTTCATATGTGCGTGGCAACTCAAATATAGATCTTTGTTTGAGGGATTCATACATACTATATTTTTACTGTTTAGAAATTAAAGCACTTTATGTATCTAGTCCCCCCATTTGAAGGTGTAACTAGTATTTTGACAAATTCACTTATGGGGAGTTTTAAAGTAGTCAAAAGAGTTTAGTATTTGTCCCATATTTCCCACTTTACAATGACTGCATCAAGCTCTTGACTCTACAAACTTGTTGGATGCATTTGCAGTTTGTTTTGGTTTGCGTTTCTGATTATGTTTAATATAAATAATGTATTGTGTCATTTTGAGGTCACTTTATTGAAAATAAAATATAATATTTTTCTATCACATTAATGTGAAACTACCATGATTACGGATAATCATGAATTAATTGTGAATAACTATGATTGAGAAAGTTACGAGCCATTACCACCAAAAGTACTAACCTGGGTGCCTACTCACATCATACTAAACTTTTACTACTTTAAATTATAAGTGGTTGTCCCATTACTTTATGACACATTCAAATGGGGGGACTAAATACAGCACATAAAGTGTTTTCATTTAAGCAGTAAAAGAAACAGTATACATAAACCACCCTCAATAAAGGTACATTCTGTACTGTCATACTCCTCAATGTTTAATCTAAAAATACAAAATTGCTGGAAATATAAAACCACATTAAATTTTGCTTCACTGTCCAAATAAATACGTAGGGGAGTGTATGGGGTGTGTGTATACTCTGACATAGCAGGCTGTCTTAATATGATACAAGTCCAGTCTCTTGACCTTACGTTCATTCTCTAGAGCGACAATGATCAGGTCTTGGGCACACTTGAGATATAGGAGTGATGAAGAACTTATAAAAAACACATTAAACTTTAGCAGTGGCCCACTGGAGTCAAAAATATCTGCTGGATCCCATGGATACAAGGCAAAGCTCCCCTTTTAGTCTAATTTGGAATCTCAGAATTGTATTTTTAATTAAGCTGAAATAATAATCTCTCAGATGCATGTGTCTATACATTACATATCAATATACTAACATCATTACTGAATCATAAAAACCCTTTATCCTAGCAGCCTTTCTCACGAACAAAAAATACCATTGTTAGCACATTTGCAAATGTTTGAATTAATTAATCCCATGGCACTCCAGTAATTAGCGTATAATCCCCAGAATCCTTGGATTCCACTGTATTTAATACAAACCCTGAATCCTCCTGTGATGTGAAGGGCATATGCCAACAGAGAGAAAACGTAGGGTAGTTGAAATATAAATTATTCATTTTTGCAATTATAGTTACGTTGAAATCTTGCCTTCCCCATACCTCCTTGGAGTGTTGACATAGCTAATCTACCAGGACCTCAGCAAACCAAGAAGGAACTAGTTGTGTTTAATCAAAAGGGGATATTTCTTATTCTAATTATCACATCTAATTAACATAGTATATTCTATTCTATTATTGAATTACAAACTACTCCCAGTGTACTGTGAGTCTAGGCTACTGAGAGAATAACGGTGGGCATATCATATAAACCAACCAGTTATGAATATGAATTACTACAAATTTTACCCCTAAACAACGATGAAGTGGAGTATTGCCTACTATTTGATTTGTTGTTCTGCAAAAGTGAGAATTGTCATAGGCAGGCCATTCCTAATGCAAAGGCCAGCTTCAGTGCTTAAGTTCAGCTGTATAAATTTTGAAATCTTGGCCCTACTGGGTTGGCATTTTTCTTTTACTGTATACTATAACTCCATTGTCATCTTCCTCTTCTAAACCCCAAGTGAAAACGATTTTCACAGATGGTTTAAATACCCATGACAGAAGAGTCAATAGCCACAGAGCATACGGAATGTGTTCAGACCCCTTGACTTTTTCCACATTTTGTTCGTTACACCTTATTCTAAATGGTCAAATCATTTTCCCTCATCAATCCTCACCGAAGAAATTATCAGAGTAGCCATTCGATTAGATGTTCAAAGACCTTATGGCTGGGGTAGAAGCTGTTTGGAGCTAGACTTGGTGCTCGAGGTGCTGCTTGCCCGTCGTGTGAGAGACAGTCTATGGCTAAAGGTGGCTGGGTCTTTGACAATTTGTAGGTCACTTCTCCTGCGTATATCCTATACGAACCACTGATGCTCTAATCTCTACCCTCCTGTGAGCACTTCGGTGCAACAGTGCTATGCCGGGCAGTATCAACCAGTCGAGACTCTTCTTGATGGCACAGCTGTGGGGGCCTTTTGAGGATCGCAGAACCCATGCCAAATCTTTCAGTCTTCTTAGAGGGAGGCATAAAGTTACTGTCGTGCCCTCTTCCACCAGGCTGTCTTAGTGTCGTTGATTGTTGATGTGGGCACAAGCACAGCTCTCACGTGCTCGTCTTCTTTTTCCTGTAGTCACAATCGCTCCTTTATCTTGATCACGTTATGGGAGAGTTTGTTGTGCCAACAGCACTACGGCCAGGTCTCTACCTCTATATTATCTCAAATGGTGTCGGTGATCAGGCCTACCCCTGTTGTGTCAAACCCAATAGTGGTGTTGGAGTGGTACTTGCAGCCCATTGATTCATGAGCGAACAGGGGAGTACAGGAGGGGACTGAGCACGCTCCTGAGGGGCCCCCGTGTTACATCAGCGTGGTGGATGTGTTGTTGCCTACTTCCACCACCTGATATCCAGGAAGTCCAGGATCCCAGTTAGAGGGGGAGGTGTTTGGGCCCAGGGTATTGAGCTTAGTGATGCGCTTTGAAGCCACTAACGGTGTTGATGGCTGTAGTCAATGAATAGCACTCTCACATAGGGGTGTTCCTTTTGTCCAGGTGTGAAAGGGCAGTGTGGGCCCATAATAAGTTGCATCATCTGTGAATCTGTGGGAGTGGTGTGCAAATTGGAGTGGAGTGTAGGGTTTCTGGGATAATGGTGTTGACAGTGTTGCTGTGAACGTGAAGTGCTACGGAGTGCAGTGATCATTTAGGCAGAGTTACCTTGAGTAGGCACCGGACTATGGTGGTCTGCTTGAAACATGTTGTGTTATTACAGACTCAGACAGGTAGGTTGTTTTTGTCAGTGAAGACACGTACCAGTTGGTCAGCGCATACTCAAGTAATCCGCCTGCCTTGTGAATTTTTATTTTTTTATTTTTTATTTCACCTTTATTTAACCAGGTAAGCCGGTTGAGAACAAGTTCTCATTTTACAACAAAACTGCCATAACGCAAAGCAGTGCGATAAAAACAACAACACAGAGTTACATATGGGGTAAAACAAAACATAAAAGTCAAAAATACAAGATAAAATATATACAGTGTGTGCAAATGTGGCAAGTTATGGAAGGTAGAACTAACCATAAATGGTATAGTGCAAAATAATTACAATTAGTATTAACACTGGAATATAATGTACTCGAGATGATGTGCAAATAGATATACTGGGGTGCAAATGAGCAAAATAAATAACAATATATGGATGAGTTAGTTGCGTGGGCTAATTTCAGATGGGCTGTGTACAGGTGCAGTGGTCGGTATGATGCTCTGACAACTGATGCTTAAAGTTAGTGAGGGGAGATAAGTGTCTCCAGTTGAGATTTTTGCAATTTATTCCAGTCATTGGCGGCAGAGAACTGGAAGGAATACACCGAGGTGTTGGCTTTGGGGATACCAGTAATATACTGTGGGCGCATAGATGCGGGTGGGTGTTGCTGTGGTACCAATGATAAGATAAGGTGGGATTTGCCTAGAAGTGGTTTATAGTTGTCCCGGAGCCAGTGGTTGGCAGCAGAATATTAGTGAGGACCAGCCAACTCGTGCCCAGGTCACAGTGGTGGGTAGTATATGGGGGCTTTGGAACAGCGGATGGCACTGTGATAGACTACATGGTTGCTGAGTAGAGTGTTGGAGGCTATTTTGTAAATGACATACATTGAAATTAAGGTTGATAATCGATAGTCAGTTTACGGGCATGTTTGGCAGCATGAGTGAAGGGAGGCTTTGTTGAAATAGGAAACCATTGGTTCAACTTTGGATTGGAATTCTTAATGTGAGTCTGGAAGGAGAGTTTACCGTCTAACCAACACCTAGGTATTGTAGTTGTCCACATACTCTAGATCAACCCGTCGAAGAAGTAGTGATTCTAGTCGGGTGCGTGTTTAACCGCATTTTGATTGAAGAGCAGCCATTTAGTTTTACTAGTGTTTAAATGATTTGGAGGCTACTGAAAAGTGTTGTATGGCATTGAAGCTTGTTTGGAGGTTTGTTGTTTCTAGTGTCCAATGAAGATTAGATGTATACAAAATGGTGTCGTTCTTAAATGGAGGTGGATCTGAGAGTCTGTGGCCAACATCATTATCTGGAGAAAGGTGACCAGTTGAGGCCCTGTTGCTTCCCATGAGGCTGCCATAGGTCAAGACAACAGGCCCTCCAGTTTGACACATTGAACTCTATCTGAGAGTAGTTGGTGAACCAGGCGAGGCAGTCATTTGAGAAACCAAGGCTATTTGGTCTGCCAATAAGAATGAGGTGGTTGACAGAGTCGAAAGCCTTAGCCAGGTCGATGAAACGGCTGCATGGTATTATCTATTATCGATGCAGTTATAATATCGTTTGAGACCTTGAGCGTGGCTGAAATGCCCGCAGCCAGCTCGGAAACCGGATTCATAGCGGAGGATGTGGATTTAAATGGTCGGTGATCTGTTGTGCTTGGCTTTCAAAAGCGTTTGAAGGCAGGGCAGGACTGGATATAGGTCTTAGCAGTTTCATCTGATGTCACCCCTTTGAAGGGGGGGATACTATCAGCTTTCAATTCTCTGGGATCTCAGGCGTTCTGAAAGAGGTTAACAGCTTAATGGGGTTAAACATTTGGCTAGTTTTAGAAAGAGGGTCCAGATTGTCTAGCCCAGATGATTTGTAGGGTTCCAGATTTTGCAGCTCTTTCAGAACATCAGCTGTCTGGATTTGTGTGAAAGGAAGCGGGGAGCATGGGCAAGTTGCAGGGTTGCAGAGCTGGTGGCCGGTAGTGGTAACCCAGTGACCACTGGCCAGCAGCTTAAAATCCATGGTGAAATTCCTAAATTATTGTAGATTTATAGACAGACAATCAGTGTTTCTAGCCTCCAGTGCAGTGGGCAGCTGGGAGGAGTACTCTTATTCTCCATAGGACTTTACAGTGTCCTAGTCTTTTTGGAGTGCGTGCTACAGGATGCAAATTTCTGTTTGAAGGATTACCTTTTGCTTTCCTAACTGCTTGTGTATATTAGTTCCCTACTTCCATGAAAAGTTGTTGCATATCGGCTATTTGATGCTAATGCAGTCGCCACAGGATGTTTTCACGGCAGCTGGTCAAAGGGCAGTCAAGTCTGAGAAGGCCCGAGGCTATATCTGTTCTTAGTTCTTTGAATGGGGCATGTTTATTTAAGATTGAGAGGAAATTACTTTTTAAAAAACAACCAGGCATCCTCTACTGGCCAGTATGAGATCTATATCCATCCAGGATACCTGGGCCAGGTCAGTTGGGAAGGCACTGTAAGCTGTGTGTACTTTCAGGAGCGCTTTGACAGTGATGAGGGTGGTCGTTTGACCGCGGACCCGTTAGGACGCAGTCAATAAGGCAGTGATCGCTGAGATCTGGTTGAGAACAGCGGAGGTGTATTTAGAGGTAAATTAGTCGGATGGTATGTTTTTGTTTTACGGATTTGGAGTTGTACCTGGTAGGTTCGTTGATAATTTGTGTGAGTTGAGGGCATCTAGTTTAGATTGTAGGATGGCCGGGTGTGTGCATATCCCAATTTGGGTCATGACCAGGTGATGCGAACTCTGAGGATGATGGGGGCAATCAGATTCACATATGGTGTCCAGGGCACAGCTGGGGGCTGAGGGTTCTACCAGCAAGCGAGCAACAGTGAGAGAGACTTATTTCTGGAAAGATATTTTGAAGTATAGCTCAAACTTGTTTAGGCACAATTCTGGATGATATGATAGAGCTCTGCAGGCCTATCTCTACAGTAGATTGCAACTCCACCCCTTCTGGCAGTTCTATCTAGATGAAAATGTTATAATTGGGGATGGAATTTCAGAATTTTTGGTGGCATTCCTAAGTTAGGATTCCAACACTGCTAGAACATCAGGGTTGCGGAGTGTGCTATTGCAGTAATAACTCAAACTTAGGAAGGTCTTCACTGATATTTACGTGCAGAGAAGGCAACTTTTACGGTTACAGGGTCAACAAGTGGTAGCTCATGGGGAGTAGGAGTGATATTGGGGCTGGGAGCCTGGGTTGGCCTCTGATCCAAGGAATGAGGAGAGGTAGAATAAGGATATGACTAAAAGGACTTTAAACTGGTCTTCTGTCGTTGGAATTTTTTTTAGAGAATAGTGGGGCAGATTTTCAGGCGTTGTAGAAAAAGATTCAGGGCATTATGTACAGAAAAGGATATGAAGGACCATGAAATTACAGTTAGAGTAAACAAACCTAGCGTTGGTTAACAATGAAAGATATTGTATCCCTGAGATTTAGACCGTCTCAGCGTGTATGGGAGCTGAACAAAGGAGATGTGTTTGAGGAGGCAGTTTGAGAGGACTTGGGTTCTATGTGAGAGTGTATAATAAGAGGCAACTTTAACAGCAATAGGCAGGCATATTGACAGCAGGAGAAGAGCTCAAAGCAATCACAGGTGTTATTAGAAGCTAAACCCCTGTGGTAATAGCGATAAAGTTTGGGCTGAGGCTAAACAGAATAAACAGGACAGTGTACACGTCCTTACAAAGGAACAGTCCAGCAGGCATCAGCTGTGCAGCTGAGTGATCATAAAGGTCAGTAGAACGGCAGCATGTGCGAGTCCGAGCCAGTTCAAATTGGTGCTTCCAGCACAGCTGGCAGGCTGTATGTTGTGAGTTTGTTGTGCTGGCCGGGCTGGAGCTAACAGTCGCCCGTTATTATGCGACCTGTAAAACCACATCAGACGATTTCATGTGCCGACCAGTAAATGTTTGATCGGCAAAAGGGGCTCAGTTATCTTACTAGGAGTCGATCCGGTTTGACAGTGAATACACGGAGATGGGCCTGAAGGCTAAACCAAGGCTAACTGGTGCTTGCTATGGCAATGTGTGATTTGTTAACGCTTAAGTTCCATTAGCTGATTCGCGATATCGGTCAGTGATTCCCGGCAGAAAGTCTGATATGCTCTGCATAGTCGATAGCAGATGTGCAGACTGGCAGCCAGTGATAGAGCTGAGCTTGGCTGGTGGATAGTGTGAGACAATGGTGTGAAACGCTAACGGTGGCTTATAATAGCAAGTAGCCATTCAGTAATAATTAGACTGGTTTTCAAAGTTCTTTGATGAAGTTATAAATAATAAATCCTTCCCACGTTGGGTGGTAGGGTTGCAGGAAAGTATATTTAGTTAAAGAATGAAATGTAGTTTAAATTATATAATAAACCAAAACCTGACTGTTGCAATAGGACACAGAAAAAACCGCCTTTCTCAGCCATCTTGGATAAAATGTTGAAAGTTTACCTGTTTAAGGTCTTACTCATCTTAAGAGTATCCTCTTAAACAGCTGATGCTCTCGCGTGTGAGTGTTACTTGCCCTCAAGGCGGGCATAGAAGTAATTTACTCGTCTGGTAGGCTCGTGTCCTTTATAGGCAGCTGTGGCTGTTGCTTCCCTTTGTAGTCTGTAATAGTTTGCAACCTGCCACATCGGCGTGCGTGTCGAGCAAGGTGTAGTATGATTTGATCTTAATCCTGTGATGCTTTGCCTGTTTTGATAGTTCGTGGAGGGCATAGTATTTTTTTGTTTTGGGGGGTTGGATCGCTTTAATATCGCAGATGTTGTATCTTCCTTTATAATTGTCTGCATACTTCCAATCCCCATGTTTATTATATATATACTCCCCTTTATTCACCCTTTCAGCTTCCAGCATCCACCTACTTGGAGTAAATTAGTGAACAACAATGCCCAGCTCGTCTAGTCTATACATACTGCTCGACACGTTATGACAGAGTTAATTTACTTTCTCATTATATATATTATTTTATTTTTTTGCTCTAACTTCTTTCTACTCATCTCAGCCTCTCCATCAATTTGTAAGTGTCCATTCCATTTCTAGCTGTATCTCCCCAAAAACTCCCAACATACAACCTATATACTTAGCCCATTTAGACACAGTATGCTTGTTGTAGCAGCTATATTTGTTTTTATTTTTTGTTTATTATTAATCCCATCCTTCGCACTATTCAATCCTCATATAGGTTCTGTTGCCATATGTACAGGAGAACAAGTATTTGTTGCCACCCAGATTTTGCAGGTTTTCCACCTTACAAAGCATGTAGAGGTCTGTAATTTTTACTTGCATTTCCTTTAACTGTGATTTTTAAGTAATTCATTTGCATTTTATTGCATATTTTATCACCTACCAACCAGTAAAATTGCACTCTCCCATCTATTGGTTTTTCTTTAATCTGTTCTCCCTCACATGTATTAACTGAACCTGTTTAACTCGTTTACTGTATAAAAAAACACCTGTCCTCCTCCAATCAAGCAAACTCCAACCTCTCTGAGTGGCCAGACCAGAGTGCAAAGGACATCAGGATTAATTATAACCTCACCCAAGGACTGGGATGGGCTACAGACCCAATAGGCAAGCAGCTTGTTGAGAAGCCAGCAACTGTTGGCGCAATTATTAGAAATTGGAAGAAGTTCAAATACGGTCAATCACCTTTCGGTCTGGGCTCCATGCAGAATCTCACCATGTGGGGCATCAATGATCATGAAGAAGGTGAGGATCATGCAGAACTACACGGCAGGACCTGGTCAATACCTGAAAATAGACCACAGTCTCAATAAAACCATTAGTAACACACTACGCCGTCATGATTAAATTCCTGCAGCGCATGCAAAGTCCCCCCTTCTCAAGCCAGCGTGTGTCCAGAGCCCCGTCTGAAGTTTGCCCAGCCCAATATCTGGATGATCAGAATGAAGGTCATGTGGTCTATGAGACAAAGATTTAGCTTTTGGTCTAAGCTCCACTGCCGTGTTTGGAGGAGGGAAGGATGAGTACAACCCCCGAAACACCATCCCAGCAATGAAGCATGGAGGTGAAACCATCATTCTTTGGGGAGTGCTTTTCTGCAACTCACCGTATTGAGGGAGGAGATGGATGGGCCATTATTGTGAGATCTTGGCCAACAACCTCTTTCATAGTGCTTTTTGATGAAGATGGAGTGCGTGGCTGGGTCTTCCAGCATGACAAGCGACCGAAACACACAGCCAGACAGCTAAGGAGTAACCATTAAAAGCATCTCAAGTCTGGAGTGGCCTGAATATCAATAAACCTGAACCCAATAGAAAATCTTTGGAGGGCTGAAAGTCATTATTGCCCAGCGAAAGCCCCCCAAGGCCTGAAGTATCTGGAGAAAGGTCTGTATGGAGGAGTGGGCCAAAATCCCTGCTGCAGTGTGTGCAAACCTGGTCAAAACTACAGCACATATGATCTCTGTAACTGCAAACAAAGGTTTCTGTACCAAATATTAAGTTCTACTTTCCTGATTATCAAATACTTATATGTAATACAACTAAAATACAAATTAATTACTTAAAATTCATACAATGTGATTTTCTAGATTTTTGTTTTAGATTCTGTCTCTCACAGTTGAAGTGTGCCTATATAAAATTACAACCTCTGCATGCTTTGTAAGTAGGAAATTGTTAGTTATCAAATACTTATCCCCACCTTTCTTTCCAACGTACTGTGATGTTTTACAAAAGTTCTGAACCTTTCTATTCTCATTGCTTCTACAGATTGTGAATTAAAAATAAACATTTTTGCTAAAAATATTATTATATTATTGATTGATTTACTATGACTTTTCAGATCACCCAAGTAATGCTATCTGCAAGAGTTAGCTCCAGGTAAATATTACCAATCCTTTAGCCATTCCTGACCTGTGTCCCAAGCTACAAATGACAGAACCAAAACAAATGATCTAATGATTCTGTCTCCCAAAATCTGCAGAGCTGGGAAGATTGTATCCCCCCATATAAATAACATTCTATTGTTATTGTTTTTATATAATAATTTCAATTGAAAGATTCTAATTTTATTGGTATGCGTTTTAATCAATAGATTCATACTATGCCATGGATGTCTCAAATCTCTCCTATTCAATTATATGGGCAGGAGGATATAAAAAACATGCAGTACAAATTACTTATAATATTTATTCTGTGGAGCTAGCCTGCTCCAGACTGTATTAAATTCCAGGATCTATTTATCTCATCCCTAATGTCAGTCAGCAGTCACCACAAATGGAAACCAACAGCGTTATTTGACGCCCACTATACATTGCCATTTATTATAACGACCCACTGTCATTATTTCTAAACGCGATCATTAATTTCAACGATTTTGGAGGCAATGATTTTTGAGATGATGTTGCCACCATAAGATAATTTACAGTTTCATGACTATAAGGCTATATAAAAAATGATAGGAATATTAGGCCACAGAGGGAAACACAGTCATAATATTGTAACCAGTTGTTTTAAAGGAGGACAGTTGTTAAATTGACAGATGTAGTCATTTGCAGAAATTGTACTTCAGTATGGTTTCATAAACAAAGACATTTGATGTGCCAGAATATTATTTATCACATTGTCATAAGTATCAAAATTGTAAAACCAATAGGTGGCTTCTTCCGCAGAAAGAATGCTTCATAAATAAAGGACTTTATCCTTTCCTTCAGTGGGCGTCTAGTACTCTGTCATATAAACAAATACACATTCCATATGAATATAAAAACAAAATGTGTAAACATTATGTTCTCTTTTAGTTGGAATAATGACAAAAATAAAGCAGGTAAAACAACAGCTCCTTTTCAACTGGAAGGCCACAGTGACTCCATAAGATGGAAATAATTCAATATTATACAAAATGATACATATACACATTCAAAGGTCTGTATATAACACACCCTGCATGTTCAGTACACTAAAAGAAATGCAGGACAAATCCATACACATCAACTGAACAGACAAATGAATGATGCAGTAGCCTCCCTGCATTGTGACACACAGGTATAACAAAGAAACATCATAAGAGCACAAATTCAAAAAACCAACCCAAAACCCAAATTCCTGGCCATCACAGGACATATTTAACCAAAATTGAAAGCACACATACTAACTAAAAATCACCCAACACATATTGGTCTCCTCAGCAGCCCACCACTGTCGTCATCAGGAAGATTGCCGGATTGTCCCAGTTCAAGGCTGGTGCACTCTCGCCCCAGGCAGGCCACATTGTGGAGGACAGCACAAGCCACAGTAATATCACATGCCCTAACAGGGCTGACTCCCACCTGTGAAGGCAGCAGTGAAAGCATGTGCCTTCAGGAGGCCAAAGGTCATTTCAACTCTGGCCCCTGGTCCTGGCATGGGCATGGTTGTAGGCCTGCTGTGCTCTCTGGGGGTCTGTGAAAGGTAGTCAGAGCAGTAACAGCAGCCATACTCCCTGTCCCCAGCAACACACACCAGAGAATTCACCTGTCAACACAAAATCTCATCATTACTACTCATAAACAGTGATATTCTCCTTGACATGCCATGATGGCTATAAATAGGGGTTGTGTGGCTTACCTTGTGATAGGCACTGAGCAGATTTCAGAGGTCTGAAAGATTCTGGAGCTGGGTGGATTCATTGTGCCATTTTGCCACAACATTGCTGGGATCGGGTACAGCCTGCATTGCAGACCATCTGAAATCAAAAGATGAGGAATATTACACCAATCAATGCACATCACTGGCAATGCAGAGGTTCGCCAATGGACAATATCAAAAGTTATGTTCACCTGAACATTAATGCTGTGAAAGGATTTCTATTCACAAAATCGGCCTCATGGGCACCTGAGGCTTTATCCCGCGTGTGCAGTCCACTGCACCAATGACATTGGGGAAACCTGTCACACAAGTAATGAGTATCCTTACTATGTTAACAGTTGTCCTGTAATTTGTAGATCTCTCTTACCCTGACAAACTTATAGAACTCTCTCTTTGATGTCATCACAGGAGTCTTCTGATAAAAAGGAGATGAACACATCCATAATGCTTCATAATAGCCAGACACACACTTATTAAAAGTAAAATTGTGGCCTTGTTCGAAGAATGGCATCCTCCACTGAGTAGGGGCACCCTCCACTAGCAAAAATAAATGGCCCACAACCATTTGCCCACATCAGTAAATGGCTCGCAGTGCATGCATCCTGGGACCCAGTAGGTTCGCATATGATACCTGATGCCATCTGCAGAAAAACCTGCACCTTCATATAGATGGTCACTGGGGAAGGCCAAACCATAACCGGTCCCTGAAGACTCCTTTTCGCTGGGAAGGCTCTCTCTCAGCACAAGTGCCTTCATCCACCACATCTCACTGCAGTAATGGGCATGCCATTGCTCAGAGCAGAAAGGAACACACACTCTTGGGCCTTCATATAGGCCAGTGGCCACACCTGCGGCTGGGGTGGTAAAAAGAGGGCTTATATGCCTTATAACGATGACTTGGTTGTACTGATTGCTGGGAAAATAAAAACCTTAAAAAGATGCCACCGTCTCTGTGTGCTCACAGAGCTCATATGTCAGTTTATTCACTTGACTTCATATTTAGAGAATATACCTAATTTTTATTTTGAGCTGTGGCCATCTTCTGGGAGCTGGGGAAGAAAAGAAAAATAATGATTAATACATTTGTGTTAATAGTTAGCATACAGTGCTATTGAAGGCACATTCACTCCTTCTCAAGTTTTTTTATTTCAAAGGTCCAGTTTCCTAATTGTCCTCTTTTATTTCCCGACCCAAATGACTTTCTCCATCTTCTTGTAATCGAATGTTCCATATGTCTGCCAGTTCTATTTGGCGCTGGAGGTGGCTGCTTTACATAATCTTCTGATAGCTTCAGAGCTCTGTGAACACACACCAGCAGCTGTACTCTACAGGATGTGGTGTGTCCTTTTATTAATAATGCGCACTATGGTTGCCAGGCTGGTTTTCCCACTGTATAGCAACTGGGTCCTGTGAAATGAAATGATTTTTTTGATTTTGATGAGGACTCTTCACCATTGTAGAGCAAATAGTAATTTCTTCACAGTCTTAACATGAGATACCTCATGCCTTCTAAATTCAGAGAGATGGTCTCTTCTCTCATCATCGCCTCTATCATGTGCCATGCTGCTGCTGTACTCAGCCTTTCACCATCACACTTAATCGGATTCATATTGAAGCTAGTAGACAAGACATGCCAGGCCTAAGGTATGCCTTTTTGATGGAGTACTCACTGGGACCAGCATCGCCTGGTGCTTGAGGTTATGGCTCTAACAGGAACACAGTGCTGCCAGACACTGCAAGCATGATAGGTAAACCAAAAGTCGACACAGTCCAAAATTGATTCAATATGAATGTGGTTGTATCCCATGCAGAGACAAATATTATACTTTGAATGAAGCGGGTGGTATCCTTGGGAGGAACCTATGCTCACCTTTCTTTTCCCCAGGATCCTCTAAGACGGCCTGCCTCTAATTTAGCCTCCACGCCATGTCCTCTGCTGAGGTTGGTCAGCTTCAGACCCCACCACACCTGTGCCTTGTCTGTGGGTATTCTTTTTCACTGCTAAAACAGTGACAGACAATGTGTGAGCAGGCACCTTCTTGGTACAATATATGCTTTCTCTGTGCTTTGTTAAACATTAGTCAGGGACCATACCATTCTGCAGAATGTTCTTGTATTTGATTTTGACTCTGCTGCCATGTCCGTCTTGGCCTGCTCATGTTTAATCTAATACACACACACACACACACACACACACACACACACACACATTTAATGTGGAGTCACACTGCAAAAAATTACTTGGTATTTTTGTCTTGTTTTCAGTAAAATTGATCAAAAATGTACTTCCAGCAGCTTCTATACAGTGTGATGGGGAAAGTTACTTTACACAATCTCCACTCATATTCGCAGTGCATTTCAGCACTAAAAATTTAACTGCTTTTCATAATTACAGTGGCAACTGGGCATTTCTTTTGAGATGAATAAATATTTGAATTGTAATTGTGACAAAACAAAGGATGTGAGTGTACTGTGTACTATTTACGCATTCAGGCAAGGTCTCAATACTTTATGCCGCTTGTTTATCACTGTGTATGTAAGTTATTTTCTTTTTCACTATATCTTTACCTCCTCGTATGCTTCCATGAGGATTTGTAAGCCTGACTGTGAAAGTACGCGGCTCTAGTTGCCTATGGTGTAATCCACACCCAGGTGATCTGTGGCGGAAGTCTAGTTTGAGTGAGCCGTGAGCGCCACCTATCCAGGATTGGTTTCACTCTGGCTTAATGAATCCGCGTCTGCTCTCATCCTGGCTTGGTTCAGAGTAACCACCAGCCTGACGCACATGTTTGTGCTTCATTGAGCTCAGCTGAGTCATTTATCCCGGGATGTCT
>NW_025538528.1:0-18769 GCF_020615455.1 Coregonus clupeaformis | reverse complement strand
ATCCCAATATGCATGTACTGTGTGTGTGTTCAGCTGTGTGTGTTCAGCTGGGGGAAAATCTCGTTATGTAATCATTGTACAGTACATAGCGTACTTGGATGTGATGCTTGAATAGCACTTAGGGTCGTATTCATTAGGTTACACTATAGCAAAATCGTTTTACAACGGAATATGAAAACTAACGCTTTCTCATTGGACAAGTCCAGTACCCGCCTGCTTCGGCCCTGTTTTCTTCCGCTCGGGTCCAAATGAACACGCCCTGGTGATGAGATGATGCGATGTAAAAGATGGAATGATGATTATGCTGCAAAAGAGGGAAATCTACCTCTACTACGTGGTGAGGGATGTCTTTAATAAACAGGACAAGCCATGTCTGTCTGTGGAAACCAATGCTGTTTATTTGTCACTCTAATTGTCTGCCCAATATGAATATTCTATGGTGAATACAACTGTATTTATATTTGTATATTTATATATCTGAACGTGTATATTTTAATTGTAATTGTTTTAGTAGCCTTTCCCTGCAGTCAAATGACCTATTAGAGCCCTCATGGGTGGAATGTTATTCATATTTTTTTAAATAATTTCATAATTAATAAACATTCATTTTTTTACCCGCAGAAAAATCCAGTGTTTCTCATGTCAAACGGTTTTGTTATATTTCACTCTTTCTGTGATGTATTTAAAGTGTAATATTGGGATACATTTCAACTCTATATCTGACATCTAATTTTTTTGGTGTGAGGTGTATACTTTTGTTCCAAAGTAGATTTGTTTAAGACTACCAAGAAAACACAGGTGACCCTGATTTAGCCCACTGCAGTAAAAATGTTATTTAAAGCAGTGATATGAAAACTCCTGCCTCTTTCTGTCACTCTCTTGGTATAAGGATTTGATCAAGAAAGGATAACTCTGTTTTGGCTAAGAGGTTTAAAGGGGGATAGACTGCTTCAAAGTAAGGAAACACTTATATAAATATGTAATTTCTGAACTGTCCCTTTAATTAGACCATAACACAAATTAGTGCTTGTGCATTGTGAGGTGTTTACAGAGCTGCTCCATTGTCTCCATTGATGCTCAGGCAAACCTGGACTCTTGGTTTATCCTTACAGATCTGTCTGGATTTCTGTTCCGTGAGGACTGGGCTAAAAATAGAGGAAGAGTAGGGGGAGGGGAGGAGTGGGTGGAGAAAGAGAGAGGGGGAGGAGAGAGCGAGGGTTGGGGTGGGGGGTGGGGGCGAGAGCGAGAAAGAGACAGTGTGCTTTTTTTTTCTTGGAAAGCTCTGGAGACCGATATATGCATATTTGTGTGTGTGTGAATGGTGGTCATGTCGTATTGAGTCATTTTGACAAATTGTTTTTTCCAAAGAATTATCTGTTTATTTAAGGGACAACAGAATTCACAGAACACAACCCTTTGTCATAACTAGATCATACCAACATTATACCAACAGTAGGAAGAGAGAGAGAGGCCTCCATTTATAAACACGCCTTCATTGCATCACCTCTCAGTGCCAGAGTCATTAAACCAGCTATGTTCTGTCTTGATTCATGTAACCTGTTGTGAGAATTCTAACTGTCATTTCAAAACAGGAAACCTGTCTCATCAACAGAACATTGTAGTGAAGAAAACTCCGGGAAGAAATCTGCTAACACTAGGGCCCAGAGATGTTCTTGTCAGGTCACATGGTCAACGAAAACCTTAGGGCCCGGGAAGTTGGCTCAATGAAAGGCACCACCTACTGGTGAAATGGGGGATATCAGAAAATCATATTCACAACAAAAAGCCATCTATCCTCATTTGTCCAACCCTGCCTCTGACACAGACACAAACCAAACACACACACACACACACACACACACACACACACACACACACACACACATTATCACTCTCACAATGGCATTATCATTCTGTCCCATTCTCCTCCCTCTGTGATCTTTCCTTTTGTTTTTTTTCCTCCCATCTCTCCTGTTCTATTTAACTATCCCTTCCTTCACTGTCTCTTCCTTTACTATCTATTCCTTCACTATGTCTTCTTTCACTATCTCTTCTTTCACTATCTCTTCTTCACTATCTCTTCTTTCACTATCTCTTCTTTCACTATCTCTTCCTTCACTATCTCTTCTTTTCACTATCTCTTCCTTCACCATCTCTTTCACTATCTCTTCCTTCACTATCTCTTCTTTCTCTCTGTCTTCTCATCACACGTTAGGAGTGATGCATGGTGGGTGTTCTCTTTTGTGTTGAGGCAGCCATGCAACATGAAAACACCATTCAGCAGATTATCATATCTATTCACCAATATCAGCTCAGCAGAATCTCATTTTTGGTGTATCATGAACACTGCACCACAACCACGATAGAGATCCAGCCATAACTATGACAAACACATTACCCCAAATGTAGCATAAATCACTGCTGTCAATGATCACCACAGATGCCGTGATAATGCATGTGTTATTAGTCGCCTGAATAAGACTACATGACTAACGTGAAATAGGTTATAGATGTCGGGTGGCATTCACATCAACCAAAGCTCTGTACAATAGATGCCATATAATGCTCTTATTGTAAGGTACAGATGGCCTAGTAGTCAGTGGTGATGGGAAACGGTGGATGTGGGGCTGGGGGAGTGTGTTTGGGGTTGGGTGGAGGGAGGGTGGGAGTAGAGGGTGGAGCGGAGGGGGTGGAAAGGGGGTGAAGGGATCTAGAGGTTATCATGTGAATATCTAGGTATTATGTGTAGATTAGATTGTATATTTCTATGTTGGTGGGGGTGTGGTTCCCAATCAGAGGCAGCTGTCGATCGTTGTCTCTGATTGGGGATCAGTACTTAGGTAGCAATTTTGCCTACCCTATGTTGTGGGATCTTGGACTCTTGTTTGGCTTGTTGGTGTGTAGCCATTGTGAGCTTCATGTTACATTGCTTTTGCTGTTTTGTCGCTGTTAACTTAGTGAATAAACATGTATGCATTCCACGCTGCACCTTGGTCCAATCCTGTACTCAACAAACGTGACAGGCATACTGTCATTGTTCGATTTCTGACATACTGTCAGTGTTCTATTCTGACATACTGTCAGTGTTCTATCTGGCATACTGTCGGTAGTTCTATTCTGGATATACTGTCAGTGTTCTATCGACATACTGTCAGTGTTCCATTCTGGCATACTGTCAGTGTTCTATTTGGCAAACGCTGAAGACATCAGGGCCCATATTCATAAGGCGCTCAGAATAGGGAGTGCTAATCTGGGATCAGTCTTGCCATTTTAGATCATCAAGTGAATATGATTACATGGACAGTGAGGACCTTATCCTAGATCAGCATTCCTACTCTGAAGCTTCATGAATATGGGGCCCTGAAAATGAAAGATAATTAATTCAGAAGCAGCGCTGTGCGCGATAATGCACTCCAGACCATAGAATGAGGAATTGTGGAATAGTAATTGAACAGGATTCTATGCTCCAGACACAGCTGTACTGAGCAGCATTGTTGAGTGTAAATTACTACGTATCATCTCTCTCTTTGTTTGGGAGATATCCAACAATGTCTGGTAGGGGAAATTAAAAAAGGACAATTATTTCTCAGTGCTGATGACTCACTGCCTCTTGCTGCTTTGTTCATACTGTGTGTTGATGATGGTGGAGGTGTTGTATGGTGATGGTGGTGATGAAGACGATGATGATGGAGCAGGTCAGAAAACAAGTACTAAACAAACAGCATAGTTTGGATGAACATCACAGATTAAGAAAAAAAGCTGCAACATTAATCACAGCCTACTTACTCTGTCTTGGTGTTATCCACTTAGTTGACAAAATTGAGCACTGTAACCACAAACATGGGTGATCTTTCTCTCTCTCTCTAAATTCAATTTCAGTTTAAGGGGCTTTATTGAGCATGGGAAACATATGCTTACATTGCCAAAGCAAGTGAAATAAATAATAAACAAAAGTGAAATAAACAAAACAAAACAAACATTACACTCACAAAGTCCAAAAGTGTCATATTATGTAACACTCGGCTCAAAAAAATAAAGGGAACACTTAAACAACACAATGTAACTCCAAGTCAAATACACTTCTGTGAAATCAAACTGTCCACTAGGAAGAAAACACTGATTGACAACACATATTCACTGTGTTGTGCAAATGGAATAGACAACAGGTGGAAATTATAGGCAATTAGCAAGACACCCCCAACAAAGGACTGTTTAGCAAGTGGTGACCACAGACCACCCCCAGTTATGCTTTGGCTGATGTTTTGGTCACTTTTTAATGCTGGCGGTGCTTTCACTCTAGTGGTAGCACTAGACGGAGTCTACAAACCCACACAAGTGGCTCTAGGTAGTGCAGCCCATCCAGGATGGCACATCAATGCGAGCTGTGGCAAAGAAGGTTTGCTGTGTCTGTCAGCGTAGGTAACCAGAGCATGGAGGCGCTACCAGGAGACAGGCCAGTACATCAGGAGACGTGGAGGAGGCCGTAGAGGGGCAACAACTCCAGCAGCAGGACTGCTACCTCCGGCTTTGGTGCAAGGAGGGAGGCAGGTGGAGCACTGCCAGAGCCTGCAAAATGACCTCCGGCAGGCCACAGAATGTGCATGTGTTGCTTAAACGGTCAGAAACAGACTCAATGAGGGTGGAAGAGGGCCCGGGACGGCCCACAGGTGGGGGTTGTCATACAGCCCAAGCACCGGGCAGGACATTTGGCATTTGCCAGAGAACACCAAGATTGGCAAATTCACCAGCTGGGCGCCTGTGCTTTCACAGATGAAAGCAGGTTCACACTGAGCACGTGACAGACGTGACAGAGTCTGGGAGACGCCGTGGAGAACGTTCTGCTGCCTGCAACATCCTCCCAGCATGACCGGTTTGGCGGTGGGTCGGTCATGGTGAGGTGGCATTTCTTTGGGGGCCGGACAGCCCTCCATGTGCTGCCAGAGGTAGCCTGACTGCCATTAGGTACCGAGATGAGATCCTCAGACCTTGTAGACCATATGTGGTGCGGTTGGCCTGGGTTCCTCCTAATGGCAAGACATGCTAGACCTCATGTGGGCTGGAGTGTGCCAGCAGTTCCTGAAGAGGAAGGCATTGATGCGATGGACTGGCCCGCCGTGCTCCCAGACCTGAATCCAAATTGAGCACATCTGGGGACATCGTGTCTCGCTCCATCCACCAACGCCACCTCGCACCATGCCAGACTGTCCAGGAGTTGGCGGATGCTTTAGTCCAGGTCTGGGAGGAGATCCTCAGGAGACCATCCGACCACCTCATCAGGAGCATGCCCAGGCGTTGTAAGGGAGGTCATACAGGAGCAGCATGGAGGCCACACACACTACTGAGCCTCATTTTGATTTGTTTTAAGGACATTACATCAAAGTTGGATCAGCCTGTAGTGTGGTTCCACTTTCATTTTGAGGGTGACTCCAAATCCAGACCTCCATGGGTTGATAAATTTGATTTCCTTGATAATTTTTTTGTGATTTTGTTGTCAGCACATTCAACTATGTAAAGAAAAAGTATTTAATAAGATTATTTCATTCATTCAGATCTAGGATGCGTTATTTTAGTGTTCCTTTATTTTTTTGAGCAGTTTATATATAGTGTTGTAATGATGTACAAAAGTACAAAAGGGAAAATAAAATACATAAATATAGGTTGCATTTATAATGGTGTTTGTTCTTCACTGGTTGCCTTTCTTTTGGCAGCAACAGGTCACAAATCTTGCTGCTGTGATTGCACACTGTGGTATTTCACCCAGTAGATATGGGAGTTTATCAAAATTGGATTTGTTTTCGAATTCTTTGTGGGTCTGGGTAATCTGAGGGAAATATGTGTCTCTAATATGGTCATACATTTGTCGGGGAAGTTAGGAAGTGCAGCTCGGTTTCCACCTCATTTTTGTGGGCAGTGTGGTACATAGCCTTCTTCTCTGAGAGCTGTGGGTCTGCATTCGGCAGCCTTCCTCAATAGCAAGGCTATGCTCACCTGAGTCTGTACATAGTCAAAGACTTCTTAATTTTGGGTCACTACAGTGGTCAGATATTCTGGTCACTGTGTACTCTCTGTTTAGGGCCAAATATCATTGGCTGTTTGTTCTGTTTTTTTGTTAATTCTTTCCAATGTGTCAAGTAATTATATTTTTTGTTTTCTCATGGATTTGGTTGGGTCTAATTGTGTTGCTTCTTTCCCTCTTTTTCTCTCTCTCTCTCTCTCTCTTTTTTCTTTTTCTTTTTTTTTTTTTCTTTTTTTCTCTCTCTCTCTCTTTCTGTCTCTCTCTCTCTCTCCCTCTCTCTCTCTCTCTCCTCCCTCTCTCTCCTCCTCACCTCCCCTCTCTCTCTCGATGGTACATCCAGTATGTCCTATTCTCTCTCTGAAAGCTTTTAGTCAGGGAAACCTGGAATAGATCACACACTCTACTGAATACCTGGCTACATCTGAATTGGCCGAGAGAGCCTGTGGTGGTGGTAAAATTGCTCTTCCATCTGTAGTACTTTCTCTGAAACAGGTAGAATTATAGCTTCTGGTAGTGCAGTGTATGCCACTCATCTCTTCCACCAAACCATGGCTTTTTATAGAAATTACACTTTTTTGAGAGCAAATGTATGTTTGTAAAGCAACCTGAATGACACAGTGCCTGTTAAATTGTATTACCAAAAAGAACAGCTAAATATTGCATGCAGATTCTCCAAGAGAGACAATAATTCCCACTAAGCAACAATGTTTGTTCTCACTCCAGAATGCAATTAAATGGAGATGTAACGTCAGTGGAATAACTAATCAACATGCTACAAAGTATGAACATAGCCGTACTTTTTAGAAATAAGCCTAGTCTGGGGCACAATAGAAACTGTTCTTTTTGCAGTAAAACACCATAAATGTATGCTTTGGACTGCACTGGAGAATACAACCCGTCCAACCACAGATTGTTTATCATATGCCTATCTCACCTTATTTTTAACCCTGAGGAGTTAAGCTTGGAAACAGTAAATGGGTCATAATATAGATGAAATCTCATGGTCACTCACCAACCACAAAAATCTGTTACACTAATTTCAAACAAACATGCCTGTGTAGCCTACACAAACACCAAGACGGGTTAACTTTTCTCTTACCAAGAAGAGTGGTACAGTTGTAATATGTACATGCAATGTACATTACATTACAACCCCCTTTACATTACATAGGTAATTCCCTTACATTATCATAGGTAATTCCCTTTATACTGTATAAGTAATTCCTTTACATTACATAGGTAATTCCCCTTTACATTACATAGGTAATTCTTTTCAGCGACATAGGTAATTCCCCTTACATTACATAAGGTAATTCTCCCTTTACATTACATAGGTAATTCCCTTTACATTACATAGATAATTCCCTTACATTACATAGGTAATTCCCTTTACATTACATAGGTAATTCCCTTTCATGGCATAGGTAATTCCTTTACATTACATAGGTAATTCCCATTTTCACTACATAGGTAATTCCCTTTTACATTACATAGGTAATTCCCCTTTACATTACATAGGTCATGTATCCCTTTCCACTACATAGGTCATTACCACTTTTCACTACATAGCAGTAATTCCCCTTTACATTACATAGGCAATTCCCTTTCATTACATAAGTACTTCCCTTTACATTACATAGGTAATTCCCTACATTACATAGGTAATTCCTCTTTTCACTACATAGGTCATTCCCCAATTCACTACATAGGTACTTTCCATTTCCATACATAGGTAATTCCCTTTACTACATAGGTGATTCCTCACCACATAGGTATATTCCCCTTTACATTACATAGGTAATTCCCTTTTCACTACATAGGTAATTCCCTACATTACATAGGCACTTCCCCTTTTCACTACATATAGCTAATTCCCCTATATTACATAGGTAATTCCCTTATACATTACATAGGTAATTCCTTTCATTACATAGGTAATTCCTCTTTACATTATCATAGGTAATCCCCTTTACATTACATAGGCCGTTCTTCTTTTCACTACATAGGTAATTCCCCTTTATATTACAGGTAGGTAATTCCCTTTACATTACATAGGTAATTCCCTTTTCTCGGGGAATGACAGATAAATTGTGTGGCAGAGAGAAAATGACAGCACCCAAGCATTGATCTGATATAACTGATGAATGTCTCTCTCTTAGCCTGAACCTTTCTAGCACGCTACCACTCTCAGTGGCCCAGCCCTAACTCTCGGATATCACAGCCACACACGCACGCACACACAGACGCACGCACGCACACACACAGACGCACGCACGCACAAATACACACGCGCACCACACACACACACAGCAGTGGTAGGTTTATGGCACGGACTGTGATGCAGGGCGCTATTCCGTGAGCCATCTAGGAGCCAAAATTGAGCTTTTCAGCCACAGTTTCCATGTTTTACGGGATTACAAACCACCTAGTATATCTGCTGTAAGAGGCTAGCCACGGAACCTCTACAGGGAGTTTTCTGATGTGTGGTTGGTAGTGGTGGGGGTGGTGGTGGGTGTTGTGGGGGGGTGTTTGCAGGATCAGGATGAGAGGGGGATGAATGGTGGACATAGAGTGAGCTTAGGAGAAAAGAAGTGCATACTGTCTATGGTGACTATAGCTGCTTGTTCTAGTAAGCTATCGTTATGTGTTTGTTCTTATTTTTCTATTTTTTCTACAATTTCTCTTTTTCTCACTCTGCATTGTTGGAAAGGGGTCCATAAGTAAACATTTCACTGTTAGTCTACAGCTGTTGTTTACGAAGCATGACAAATACAATTTGATTTTATTTGATTTATTTGATTTGTAATGGTAGTGGTAGTGGTGGTGGTAGTGGTGGTGGTGGTGGATGTTGGTGGTGGTGGTGGTAGTGGTGGTGGTGGTGATGGTGGTAGTGGTGGTGGTGGTGGTAGTGGTGGGTATCTTGGGTCAGGTACTGAAGATTAAATGATGAACTAGGGAGAAAATAAGGATTAGGCTTCTGTCTGTGGCTGTCCTATATGGGATATTTTACCCAGATAGGTCAACAAATTCTTATTTACAATGACGGCCTGGCAAATGTTGGTTCAGGAACTGAAGATGAATGGAGGAAAAATACAAGATAAATATAGAGAGAGAACTAGGGAGAAAGGAAAGGTTAAGGGTGAGGTAGGGTGAATTCGGAAAGAGTGGGACATCATATAAACTGGGAAAGCTTAATCCTGACACGTTTATTTATTGGTCGAACAAGAGAAAATCAAAGATATTGTTTCTAAGCCCTTGCAAAGAAACCACATTATCAAAATCACATAACTTCATTGGTGTTATATCCTAGAGGGGGGCAGAGCAAGCTTCAAACAGGAAGCTCACCCCACAAAGCACACGGTAAGATCAGTGACATAGCTTTTTTTCTGTTTCGATTTTAAGGTTACAAAACTGTCATAAATAATGCACTGTGCCAAATTGTGATGTAAATGTGCATACTATGAACTTGTGCATGTCACGGTTTCGGCCGAGGCGGCCCCTTCTCCTTGTTCGGGCAGGCTTCGGCGGTCGTCGTCTCCGGAGTACTAGCTGCCACCGTTCGATGTTTCTTGTTTGATTGGTTTTGTCTGTTTGTCACACCTGTTCGTTGTTTAGTTTCATTAGGCACCCTATTTAGTTCCCTTGTGTTAGGTCAGGGTTGTGTGTAATTGTTCTACTGTCGTGTGGTTGTTTGGTCCTCTGTATTTTGTTCTCTTATTTTCGGGTTGTAATAGAGAGTCCTGCACGTTGTGCATACTTACTTTGACTGTCTAGTGTGCGTTGTTTCGCCTGTGGCCTGTTGCCGGGTTTTGGCGTGCACTACGGACTTCACTAAAGAGCTTTGGATTTATATCTCTGTGTCCTGCGTGTGATTCCACATCCCACTACACTCCACCCCTGACAGAACTTACACCCATCTGATGGAATCAGCAGAGCACCCGCACCCACCGAGATCATGGAGGAGCGCCTTCGTGGTCAAGAAGATCGGATCAACCAAATCGGGCACGCCCTGGACCGAGTGATGAACACCCTCCATCGATGGGAGACCAGCGGGTACCCACACCCCACCTACCGCACCATCACCATCGGTCAGCCCGCCCGTCCAACTACCGGAACCCAGTGGGATTCGCTCGCTCCCGAGGGCGTACGACGGCACCGCTGCCGGGTGTCAGGGGGTTCCTGTTACCAAGTGGAACTCTACCTTGCCACCGTACACCCGGCGCCCTCGGGACACGAGGCGTTTCCGCCCTCATCTCCTGTCTCACCGGCAAGGCGTTGGAGTGGGCCAACGCCGAATGGAGGAGAATAGACGCCGCCACTATCACCTATGCGAGTTCTCCCGCCGCTGCGTGCGGTCTTCGACCATCCACCAGAGGGGAAGGCGGCGGGGAGCGCTCTATTCTACCTCCGGCAGGGGACGAGGAGCGCTCAAGAGTTTGCGCTGGAGTTCCGACTCTACTTGCGGCAGATGCAGGGTGGAAATGAGGGGCCACCATAGACCACTCGTTGCAGCCTCAGGAGGACGTCCGCAGAGAGTTGGCGTGCAGGGATACTACACTCTCATTTGACCAGTTGGTGGACATGGCCATTCGGCTGGACACCCTGCTTCGCTAACCCGCGGACGTCCCAGGTGGGGGGTCGCCCATTCCACCCTCCAGCGCCTCCGAGCCGAGCCCGATGGAGCTCGGAGGTGCTGGCGCCAGAGAGGGAGAAGAAGGAGCCCGAGGGGGCCGTCCCTGCACCAACTGTGGCCGTGGAGGGCACACCGCGGCTAGGTGCTGGGGAGGTCCCTGGTGGAGGAGAGCGGCAGACCACACATTGGGGAGTCCTCCCAGGTGAGTAGGGCGCCCCACTTACCCAGAGCTTTCTGTCGTACACATAACCATACCTGTTTGTTTTCCACAGGTTGCACCCTCGTTCCCAGCATAAGGCGCTAGTAGATTCAGGCGCAGCTGGGAATTTTGTAGATCGTAAATTCTGTGTTGAGTTAGGGATTCCCCCTCCTTCCGGTTGATAATCCTTTCCCTGTACATACCCTAGATAGTCGTCCGTTAGGATCTGGGTTGATTAGGAGGTCACAGCGCCACTTAGGATGAAGACGAGCAGGGGGTCATGAGGAGACGATTCAACTCTATCTGATCGACTCTCCCTGCGTATCCGGTGGTACTGGGGCTTCCCTGGTTGATTACCCATGATCCTACGGTTTCAGTAGCGAGAGAAGCTCTAAAGGGTGGTCTGCTCAATGTGAGGGGCTATGTCTGGGTAGTTTCCGAGGGCGACCTCGGTGGAGAGTCCGAACCAGATGGCCGCACTGCACATTCCACCTGAGTATGAGGATTTGGCACTTTTCGTGTTTAGCAAGACAAGAGCGGCACGGTTGCCGCCTCATAGACAGGGGGATTGTGCGATAGACCTCCAGGCAGGAGCTGCAGCTCCCGCGGAGCCATGTGTATCCTTTGTCACAGGAGGAGAAGAGGGCAATGGAGACATACATTGCCGAAGTCTCTGAGACAGGATACATATGCCCTCCACTTCTCCTCCCGTCCTCGAGCTTCTTTTGTGAAGAAAAAGGATGGAGGTTTGCGTCCGTGTATTGATTACGCGGTCTCAATCAGGTGACTGTGAAATATAGTTATCCACTCCCGCTGATTGCGACTATGACGGAGTCATTACACGGGCACGGTTCTTCAGTAAAATTGGACCTCAGGAGCGCATATAACTTGGTGCGCATTAGAGAGGGCGTATGGTGGAAGACAGCATTTAGTACTACTTCGGGTCATTACAGTATCCGGCCATGCCATCGGGTTAATGAATGCTCCATCAGTTCAATCTTTTGTCGATGAGATTTTCCGGGACATGCAGGCGCAGGGAGTAGTGGTGTACATAGACGATATTCTGTGTACAGTTCTACTGTGCCGAGCATGTAGCCCTGGTGCGCAGGGTATTGAGGGGAGATTGTTGGAGCATGACCTGTATGTCAAAGCCGAGAAATGTCTGTTCTTCCAGGAGTCGGTCTCCTTTTTGGGTTATCAGTTGTCTGCGTCAGGGGGTGAGGATGGAGGTTGACTGTAGGTCAGCTCGTAAGCGTAATTGGCAAACCCCAACCACGGTTAAAGAGGTGCAGCAGTTCTTGGGTTTTGCGAATTACTACCGGAGGTTTATCCGGGGTTTTGGATTGGTGGCAGCTCCCATAACGTCCCTTCTGAAGGGGGTCCGTGCTAATGGTGGTCAGCTGAGGCGGACAGGGCTTTTGGGAGACTGAAGGACCTGTTTACCTCGGCTCCAGTGCTGGCGCACCCGGATCCCACTTTACCATTCCAAGTGGAGGTGGACGCGCCTTGAAGCCGGTATCGGGGGCTGTTCTTTAACAACGGTCCGGCACACCACCTAAACTCCCGCCCCTGTGCTTTTTACTTCTAAGAAGCCGCGGCGGAGCGGAATTATGACGTAGGGGACAGGAGCTTTGTTAGCCGTGGTACAGGCCCTAAAGGTGTGGAGGCATTGGCTGAGGGGGCTCAACACCCTTTTCTCATTCTGACTGACCACCGTAACCTGGAGTACATTCGGGCAGCTAGGAGACTGAATCCTCGCCAGGCTCCGATGGACTATGTTTCTCGCCCGGTTTGTGTTTAAGATCACTTACATCCCTGGGTCCCAGAACGGGAAGGCAGATGCCCTGTCTCGGTGGTATCGACACAGAGGAGAGGTGCGTGGAGCCCACTCCCATACTACCTGAGTCTTGTCTGGTTGCACCGGTGGTATGGGAGGTCATGCGAGATCGAGCGGGCATACGCACCGACCCTAGCCCTCCACAGTGTCCGGTGGGTCGACATCGTCCCGCCGAGGTCCGGGATCGGGCTTATTTATTGGGCTCACACGTCACCCTCCTCTGGACATCCAGGTATTGGCCGGACAGTGCACTGCCTTAGTACAAAGTACTAGTGGCCAACGTAGCCAGGGATGTGAGGATTTATGTCCTCCTGCTCAGTGTGCCCAGTGTAAGGCGCCCAGACACTTTCCCAGGGGTAAATTACAACCCCTGCCCGTTCCACAACAACCCTGGTCTCACCTCTCGGTGGATTTGTTACCGACCTTCCCTCCTCACAGGGGAATACCACCATCCTGGTTGTGTGGATCGGTTCTCGAAGGCCTGTCGTCTCCTTCCCATGCCGGGTCTTCCTACTGCCCTACAGACCGCTGAGGCTCTATTTACTCACGTCTTCCGGCATTACGGGGGTACCCGAGGATATAGTGTCTGATCGAGGCAGTTTACCTCCAGAGTCTGGAGCGTTTATGGAACGGTTGGGGTTTCGGTGAGCCTTACCTCGGGTTACCACCCGGAGAGTAATGGGCAGGTCGACGGTCAACCAGGATGTGGTAGGTTTCTGAGGTCATATTGTCAGGGCCGGCCGGAGGAGTGGGCGAGATATGTGCCCTGGGCCGAAATGGCACAGAACTCTCTCCGCCACTCCTCCACTAAACTAACCCCTTTCCAGTGTGTGTTAGGGTACCAGCCGGTTCTGGCACCTTGGCATGAGAGCCAGATCGAGGCCCCTGCTGTGGGATGAGTGGGTGCGGCGCTCGGAGGAGACGTGGAACGCTGCACACGTCCATCTGCAGCGAGCCATACGTCGACAGAAGACGAGCGCCGACCTCCACCGCAGTGAGGGGCCAGTGTACGCACCTGGAGATCGAGTCTGGCTCTCAACCAGAAACCTGCCCTCCCCTGCCCCTGCCGGAAGCTGGGTCGGCGGTTTGTGGGCCTTTTAAAGTCCTGAGGAGATTGGAACGAGGGCGTTTTACAGGTTACAACTGCCCATTGATTACAAAAATATTAACCCCTCGTTCCATGTGTCTCTCCTCAGGCCGGTGGTAGCTGGTCCACTCCAGGACTTTGAGATAGAAGAGACTCCTCCGCCTCGTTGGACATCCGAGGGGCTCCGGCGCATTCCGGGCCATCTTAGTTCGAGACGCCGGATGGGGGTCTCTCAATATCTCGTGGAGTGGGAGGGGTACGGCTCGGAGGAGCGGTGCTGGGGTGCCGAGGAGGGACATCCTGGACCCGCCTCTTCGACCGAATTCCATCGTGGTCATATAATAATAATAATATAATATGCTATTTAGCAGACGCTTTTATCCAAGCGACTTACAGTATGCTACATTTTTGTGTATGGGTGGTCCCGGGATCGAACCCACTACCTTGGCGTATAAGCGCCGTGCTCTACCAGCTGAGCTACAGAGGACCACACAGTCATCCTACGCGCCGCCTGCCCGTCCTCCTGGTCGTCCCGAGGCAGGCGGCCCTTTCTCCTTGTTCGGGCAGGCTTCGGCGGTCGTCGTCTCGGAGTACTAGCTGCCACCGTTCGATGTTTCTTGTTTGATTGGTTTTGTCTGTTTGTCACACCTCTGTTCGTTGTTTAGTTTCATTAGGCACCCTATTTAGTTCCCTTGTGTTAGGTCAGGGGTTGTGTGTAATTGTTCTGCTCGTGGTGGTTGTTTGGTCCTCTGTATTTTGTTCTCTCTTATTTTCGGGTTGTAATAGAGAGTCCTGCACGTTGTGCATACTTACTTTGACTGTCTAGTGTGCGTTTGTTTTCGCCTGTGGCCTTTTGCCGGTTTTGGCGTGCACTACGGACTTCACTAAAGAGCTTTGGATTTATATCTCTGTGTCCTGCGTGTGATTCCACATCCCACTACACTCCACCCCTGACAGTGCATCAAAATACATACAAAAAGTTGCCAATATTATGTTTCAATTTTGTAATTCAGTAATTTTTTTGGTTTGCCAACCATAGCTAGCTAAAGTAGTACAGAATTGAGTAGCTAAAGTGGGACAGTCTTATAGGCTTTTCCAATGGAGGAAAGAGATACCATTTACATTGGGTACCCCCTGTACTTAGGTTAGGCAGGGCTCTGGTTCTTCTAGTACTATATCCTGTAAAATAATTTTATTGTAGTACTGTTATTACTACTGTTATTAGTTCTGTTATTTGAGTGAAATCAGAATAAATGGGACACTTTTTGCATTTCCATCCTCTGTAACCTCTTCAGACATCTATCCAACATATTAGCCCAACACATGATACATTTCTGAAAATCTCAGATGTTTCCTAATAACACAAAATTGAATTGAATTGTCATTGGGGTACAATTAAGACTATAATAAGGGTGTGCCAGTTTATATATTCTACTGTCCCAGTCTACCAAATGCGAACTGAAAATATGATTTTGACTCAGTGTACACAAATGGGTGTCATGCCTCCTGTGAATATGCTATCATGATTTTTTTGTGTGTGTGTGATTAGGAAACATCTTGAGGGTTTCAGAAATGTATCATATCAGGCTAACATGTTGGATAGATGTCGAAAGAGGTTACAGAAGACGGAAATGCAAAAAGTGTCCCACTTTTTCAGAATTCACCTTACAGAAGAAGATGAAGGTGAGGTCACTAAAGAGAGAGCCAGGAAGAACATAAGGATTGTCTGTGGTGGTTCAGCTGCACTGTGCTTTGGACATTCAAGTGCCAGCATCAAAGGGAGCTACTATTATTGGAAATACCATTGCCTCTTTATTTCATAGGGAACAGCAGACCTAACCATCACATCAGTCCACAGACACAGCAGCTGCTGTCTCTCTTAGTAAACACCCAATCTCTGCTCTGCCTCTGCCAACTACCAGTCTGCATCTCACCCCATTTGATTCATGTTTGTGTGTGTGTATGGAGAAGGGTCTGGAACATGTGTGTGTGTGCTTGAGGATGAAAATGACTTCATACGATGCCTGTATTGATTCTTTATTGTGGTGTTTGATTATAGGGAGGACAAATGAATGACGCTGATGCATGGCTGCTCATCCATAATACAACTATCTACATTTCCCTCTACGTCATGGTATTTCTCATTTGCTCATTCTTTGTCTAGCGTCTTATTACAGTCTTTGACCACCATGGTGCTATATTTCCGCCATCCGTTCCATGATAACTAATGAATGTGTCCTTGCCTCCTCGTCTCCCGTCTCTATGATGAGAAGCTGTCTGCAAAGGTTAATCTATGCATCCCATTTCATTCAAGTCCACCATTTAGTATTCAGGTTCATCACTTCCTGTCACGGATGTGACTCCACTAAGATAGATCAGGAGATTTTTAGGATCTTCTGAGAATGTGAGGTTGCAATGTGAGGGGAAATTCTGACTGCACTGATTTTAAATGGTAAAGATGGCTTCTATTTTTAGTAATGAAGTTCTGACAAGGAGGAAAATATTCAGAATATTAATATAATATTCACATTATTCACACATTGTTACAAGACATGAGTCATTATAAAAAGTATATGGCATGGTGGGGAAATTGTGAAGAAAACCATTATTAAGATAAAAAAAATCACGGTTGCTTGACAAGACCCATATCTGTAATAATCGCAGCTGACTGTGACCTTCTGAGTTGTAGACTTTTCAGAGGAACCCCAACCCAGTCATGTCCCTTGGGACTTAAATGATACGTAGGCCTGTTCTTCAATGTGGAATGATTTAAAAACTTCACTTAGATTTGATTTGACCTGTCAATCACACATAGGCCTACCGGTAATCAAACACTAAGCCAATCAACTTCTATAGAAGTTTTGCCTGAGATGATGAAACAAAAACAAACAATCGGGCAATCATCTTTCCATCTTCCTCCTCAGAGCCAGTTTCACTTCTTTCCGTCTTGGATTGACTGGGCTTATTCAAGTTTGAAGCTCATCATTTTGGAAAAAGATTGGTTTGAGTCAGTCACAGTTTATCTGGCTTCCCCTAATTTTTCTGGTTATTTCCTACCCCTCCTTTCCTGCCCCATAAGACCCATTTAATAAGCATCCTGTCTGGGTTTCTGAAAAGAGTTTCAACAGAGACGTAGGCCTATCTGTAAACATTGCTTCATAAAATCTATCCTGGGATGAAACTGTCAGAATTGCCTTCAATAGATCTGTCCTGGTGGTTTGGATGACTGGAGCATGTTTCTGTCCAAAAATGATGCAGAAAAATTAATCCATGCATTTGTTACTTCTAGGTTAGACTACTGCAATGCTCTATTTTCCGGCTACCCGGATAAAGCACTAAATAAACTTCAGTTAGTGCTAAATACGGCTGCTAGAATCCTGACTAGAACCAAGAAATTTGATCATATTACTCCAGTGCTAGCTTCCCTACACTGGCTTCCTGTTAAGGCAAGGGGCTGATTTCAAGGTTTTACTGTTAACCTATAAAGCGTTACATGGGCTTGCTCCTACCTATCTTTCCGAGTTGGTCCTGCGTACATACCAATACGACGCTACGGTCACAAGACGCAGGCCTCCTAATTGTCCCTAGAATTTCTAAGCAAACAGCGGGGAGGCAGGGCTTTCTCCCTATAGATCTCCATTTTTATGGAACAGTCTGCCTACCCATGTGAGAGACGCAGACCTGGGTCTCAACCTTTAAGTCTTTACTGAAGACTTATCTCTTCAGTAGGTCATATGATTGAGTGTAGTCTGGCCCAGGAGTGTGAAGGTGAACGGAAAGGCTGGAGTAACGAACAGCCCTTGCTGTCTCTGCCGGGCCGGGTTCCCCTCTCCACTGGGGTTCTCTGCCTCTAACCCTGTTGCAGGGGGCTGAGTCACTGGCTTGCTGGTGCTCTTTCATGCCGTCCCTGGGAGGGGTGCGTCACTTGAGTGGGGTTGAGTTACTGACGTGATCTTCCTGTCTGGGTTGGCGCCCCCTTGGTTTGTGCTGTGGTGGAGACCTCTGTGGGCTATACTCGGCCTTGTCTCAGGATTGTAAGTTGGTGGTTGGGGATATCCCTCTAGTGGTGTGGGGGCTGTGCTTTGGCGGAGTGGGTGGGGTTATATCCTTCCTGTTTGGCCCTGTCCGGGGTTTCTTCGGATGGGGCCACAGTGTCTCCGGACCGCTCCTGTCTCAGCCTCCAGTATTTATGCTGCAGTAGTTTATGTGTCGGGGCTGGGGTTAGTTGGTTGCCAACCTGGAGTACTTCTCCTGTCTTATCCAGTGTCCTGTGTGAATTTAAGTATGCTCTCTCTAATTCTCTCGTTCTCTCTTTCTCTCTGAGAACCTGAGCCCTAGGACCATACGTCAGGACTACCGGGCATGATGACACCTTGCTGTCCCCAGTCCGCCTGGCCTTGCTGCTATTCCAGTTTCAACTGTTCTGCCTGCGAAGCTCTACGAAACCCCTACCTGTCCCAGACCTGCTGTTTTCAACTCTTTAATGATCGGCTATGAAAAGCCAACTGAGAGACCTGAGCCCCAGGACCATACGTCGACTACAGCCGTGGTTACTCCTTGCTGTCCCCAGTCCGCCTGGCCTTGCTGCTATTCCAGTTTCAACTGTTCTGCCTGCGGTTATGGAACCCTACCTGTCCCAGACCTGCTGTTTTCAACTCTTAATGATCGCTATGAAAAGCCAACTGAGATTTATTCCTGATTATTATTTGACCATGCTTGTCACTTATGAACATTTTTGGAACATCTTGGCATGGTTCTGTTATAATCTCCACCCGGCACAGCCAGAAGAGGACTGGCCACCCCTCATAGCCTGGTTTTCCTCTCTCGGTTCTTCCCTAGGCTTTCGCCTTTCAGGGAGTTTTTCCTAGCCACCGTGCTTCTACACCTGCATTACTAGCTGTTTGGGGTTTTAGGCTGGGTTTCTGACAGCACTTCGAGATATTAGCTGATGTAAGAAGGGCTATATAAAATAAAATTGATTGATTGATTGATTGATT
>NW_025538527.1:0-18779 GCF_020615455.1 Coregonus clupeaformis | reverse complement strand
TGACATTGTCCAATAGAAAATATAATAATGTTTTGCAACTGTTTGGACTAATGAATTACACCCCAGATCAGCTAGATGCAAGCAAGACTGTGCAAAACGGTATTGAATGTGTCACTGTCTGTCACCTTGATTACTCAAATTTGTCTTTCTATAGGCTAGGGTTGTAGCAACCTCATGATGGCAATAGGGCAAATTCAAGAATCATGTAGTGAGCCTAAACCTACTCGATGTTACATTGAGCTGAATGAATGGGAGTGACAGTCATCAGTATGCTGTAATATAAATAAGGTTAATCTTTAGGCACTGGACCGCAGCTACTGGTTGGAACACAGAACACGGAATAGAGAACACTCAGCTGAAACAAAAGAGCTAGAACACCAATGCAGCATGGCAGACTAACTTTTAAACAGCCTCTTCCCTGTATCCGCCACTGCCTAGTCGTATTCTAGTCTACTAGCACTCAGACTCACCCGCTAATAATATTCTCAAAGTCATTTAACCCAGGCACTGAAATTCTCTTGCATTCAGTGAGAACAGTGTAGCTGTTTCTGCTTTCAATTTAAACCTTTTTCTTATCCATCTCATGAACACCCTTACAAAAACGAATAAGGAGACACAGAGAGTTCCAATGTATACTCTATATGATCAATTCTACTCACAATCTCAGAATATTGACTGTTCAATCCCAAAGCATCTCTTTGTAGAAAAGTATATTTTTTACATTTTAGTCATTTAGCGACTTACAGTTAGTGCATACATAATTTGTTTTATTTTTCATACTGGCCCCCCGTGGGAATCAAACTCACAACCATGGCGTTGCAAACGCCATGCTCTACCAACTGAGCTACATCCCTGCCGGCCATTCCCTCCCCTACCCTGGGCCAATTGTGCGCCGCCCCATGGGTCTCCCGGTCGCGGCCGGCTACGACAGAGCCTGGATTCGAACCAGGATGTCTAGTGGCACAGCGCCACTCGGGAGTGTCAGACCAATAGTAAAAACTTTTTTTTTTTTTTACATAAAAATCCCTTTTAGGCCTGTGTATTAAATGTAACAAAAAACAGCTAATTATAACAGAAGCTACAAATAGCGAAATGTCAGGCTAGCTAGCGCCTAGCACTAAACTAGCTAGCGCCTAGCACTAAACTAGCTAGCGCCTAGCACTAAACTAGCTAGCGCCTAGCACTAAACTAGCTAGCGCCTAGCACTAAACTAGCTAGCGCCTAGCACTAAACTAGCTAGTGCCTAGCGCTAAACCTTAGCTAGCGCTCAGCTACTAAACTAGCTGAAGGTTATAGCATACAACCATTAGATACAAATTTAATAAAATGAACCTTCTAAAATACATATAATTAGTGTGGTTCACATGTAAAACACTCAATATGAGCCCTCGTTTGTAAAAAATAAAGCCATTTAAGAGCCAAAACATTTGTAACAGAAATTAAAAAATAATCTGAGACGCCATGTTGTTCTCACTGACTATCATACAAAAGTGAGCTAGCAAGCTTAGCTACTTAGCTTGCTACACTCTGTAAATGTATAAATCTCACTCTTTTTTATTTTTTTCCTCGGTCAAACAATTAATGTAAACATATCAAAAATGACCGAACATCATCTCAGTTTGGTTAAACATGTTATCTCAAAAATGTTGATAGCATAACCATGGAAAACAGGATCAGAATAAGGAGACATGGAGAGCTAGCTTCTCTTTTCTTTTCACTGAGTCAAACAATTAATGTAAACATCAAAAATGACCGGAACATCATCTCAGTTTGGTTAAACATGTTATCTCAAAAATGTTGATAGCATAACCATGGAAAACAGGATCAGAATAAGGAGACATGGAGAGCTAGCTTCTCTTTTCTTTTCACTGAGTCAACGGTCACGGAAAAACATATGAAGAAAAGAGGCGCGCGCCTGTAGCAAGTAACGCTCCGAACGCCTCTCTCTAGTGGTAAGGCTAAGTATATGTACAGTGGGGGGAAAAAGTATTTAGTCAGCCACCAATTGTGCAAGTTCTCCCACTTAAAAGATGAGAGAGGCCTGGTAATTTTGCCATCATAGTTACACTCAACTCATGACAGACAAATTGAGAAAAATCACATTGTAGGATTTTTTATGAATTTATTTGCAAATTATGGTGGAAAATAAGTATTTGGTCACCTACAAACAAGCTCAAGATTTCTGGCTCTCACAGACCTGTAACTTCTTCTTTGAGGCTCCTCTGTCCTCCACTCGTTACCTGTATTAATGGCACCTGTTTGAACTTTGTTTTCAGTATAAAAGACACCTGTCCATAACCTCAAACAGTCACACTCCAAATTCCACTATGGCTAAGAACCAAAGAGCTGTCAAAGGACACCAGAAACAAAATTGTAGACCTGCCCAGGCTGGGGAAGACTGAATCTGCAATAGTAAGCAGCTTGGTTTGAGGAAATCAACTGTGGAAGCAATTATTAGGAAATGGAAGACATACAAGACCACTGGATAATCTCCCTCGATCTGGGGCTCACAAGATCTCTACCGTGGGTCAAAATGATCACAAGAACGGTGAGCAAAAATCCCAGAACCACACGGGGACCTAGTGAATGACCTGCAGAGAGCTGGGACCAAAGTAACAAAGCCTACCATCAGTAACACACTACACCGCCAGGGACTCAAATCCTGCAGTGCCAGACGTGTCCCCCTGCTTAAGCCAGTACATGTCCAGGCCCGTCTGAAGTTTGCTAGAGTGCATTTGGATGATCCAGAAGAGGATTGGGAGAATGTCATATGGTCAGATGAAACCAAAATATAACTTTTTGGTAAAAACTCAACTCGTCGTGTTTGGAGGACAAAGAATGCTGAGTTGCATCCAAAGAACACCATACCTACTGCGAAGCATGGGGGTGGAAACTTTTTCTGCAAAGGGACCAGGACGACTAATCCGTGTAAAGGAAAGAATGAATGGGGCCATGTATCTTGAGATTTTGAGTGAAAACCTCCTTCCATCAGCAAGGGCATTGAAGATGAAACGTGGCTGGGTCTTTCAGCATGACAATGATCCCAAACACAACGCCCGGGCAACGAAGGAGTGGCACCTGTTTGAACTTGTTATCAGTATAAAGACACCTGTCCACAACCTCAAACAGTCACACTCCAAACTCCACTATGGCCAAGACCAAAGAGCTGTCAAAGGACACCAGAAACAGGAATTTCAAGGTCCTGGAGTGGCCTAGCCAGTCTCCAGATCTCAACCCCATAGACAATCTTTGGAGGGGAGTTGAAAGTCCGTGTTGCCCAGCCGACAGCCCCAAAACATCACTGCTCTAGAGGAGATCTGCATGGAGGAATGGGCCAAAATACCAGCAACAGTGTGTGAAAACCTTGTGAAGACTTACAGAAAACGTTTGACCTGTGTCATTGCCAACAAAGGGTATATAACAGTATTGAGAAACTTTTGTTATTGACCAAATACTTATTTTCCACCATAATATGCAAATAAATTCATAAAAAATCCTACCAATGTGATTTTCTGGATTCTTTTTCTCATTTTGTCTGTCATAGTTGACGTGTACCTACTGATGAAAATTACAGGCCTCTCTCATCTTTTTAAGTGGGAGAACTTGCACATGTGGTGGCTGACTAAATGTATTTTTTCCCCACTGTATATATTTTTTATTTTTTTATTTTTTTATTTCACCTTTATTTAACCAGGTGCTCAGTTGAGAACAAGTTCTCATTTACAACTGCGACCTGGCCAAGATAAAGCAAAGCAGTGCGATAAAACAACAACACAGAGTTACATATGGGGTAAAACAAAACATAAAGTCAAAAATACAACAGAAAATATATATACAGTGTGTGCAAATGTAGCAAGTTATGGAGGTAAGGCAATAAATACGCTATAGTGCAAAATAATTACAATTAGTATTAACACTGGAATGATAGATGTGCAAGAGATGATGTGCAAATAGAGATACTGGGGTGCAAATGAGAAAAATAAATAACAATATAAGGATGAGGTAGTTGGGTGGGCAAATTTTCAGTATATGTGTACACCGAAACCATGGCATTACAGAATTTGCAATTCCACATGTGGAAACTTTGCTACTGCAAGTGCAACGTGTGAACACCACCTTTTCTGAGGAGAATAACACTATTTCACCCCTACACTCACAGGGCCCTACACACTCACACACACTGTCACTCCAACACACACACACAAACACTCACTCCATCATTTGCTGACACACACATAATATGCACATACATTTATACTACGGCGCTGTGAGGGGAACGGCACCTCCTTACCTTCAGGGTCTGATCAGACCCTACACCCAAACAAGGGCACTACGTTCATCCACCTCTGGCCTGCTGGCCCCCCTACCTCTACGGAAGCACAGTTCCCGCTCAGCCCAGTCAAAGCTATTCGCTGCTCTGGCACCCCAATGGTGGAACAAGCTCCCCCACGACGCCAGGACAGCGGAGTCACTGACCACCTTCCGGAGACACTTGAAACCCTACCTCTTTAAGGAATACCTGGAATAGTATAAAGTAATCCTTCTATCCCCCCATAAATAAAAATAAATTGGTTTGTCCCACTGGCTATCCTAAGTTGAATGCACCAATTTGTAAGTCGCTCTGGATAAGAGCGTCTGCTAAATGACGTAAATGTAAATGTAAATGTATACTGACTCTACACACCCACTCACATACAAGCTGCTGCTACTCTGTTTATCATATATCCTGTTGCCTAGTCACCTTACCCCTATACATATCTACCTCCATCACTCCAGTATCCCTGCACATTGTTAATATGGAACTGACCCTGTATATAGTCACCTGACCCCTATACATATCTACCTCCATCACTCCAGTATCCCTGCACATTGTTAATATGGTACTGGAACTGACCCTGTATATAGTGGCCTTACCTCTATACATCTACCTCTATCACATCCAGTATCCCTGCACATTGTAAATATGGTACTGACTTTTTTAAGTATTTCCTGTCTATACAGTAGTATGATTACATATTTACTTACTTTATTGTGTATTTAATATTTAATATTTCTCATGTGGGTTTTTTTCTAGTTATACATTGTTATTTATTATTGCATTGTTGGGTTTTGGGTTTGCAAGAAAGCGCATTTCCCTATACTTGGCATTAAAACGTTAAACTTGAAACTACATGTGAACTTGCAATTTCACATGTGAAAGTGAGATTTTATACGTGTTTTCTTACATGTGAAACTGCGAATGTAATTTTCTCATGTTAATGTTTTTACAAATGTGAACTTGCAATTCCACATGTGAAAGTGAGGTTTTTCACATGTGCAGCTTTCACATGTGAAACTGAAAATGTAATTTTCACATGTGAACTTCTGCAATTTTACATGTGAAACTGCACTTCACATGTGATGTGAAAACATGTTATTCTCCTCACATGAGAAAAGGTGGTGTTAACATGCAAACTCTACATTTAATACATGCGGAAATATGGTTTCACTTGTGAAATTTTAGCACAATCGTGAAAACAGCCATTTCACATGTGAAACTGTAAATGTCAAGTTTTGGTTGTTATTGTAAGGGTATGGCATATATAATTGTCGGATGTACTGTAGGTCTGTCATGAAAGTAGATGTGTGGTTTTGATTCTAACATGGATGGAGTGGTAGTGTGGTTTTGATTGAACACAGAAACTGCTGTCCGGACAGCTCTTAATCCTTGCCCGAAGCGAAAAGCGTTTTATCTTCAACATCTCTGATGAGTTTGAACAGATTGTTTCATTGGACTATCAGACTGTCAGTTGGAAGTTAAAAGTCATCTTAGAGGGCGAATGCTAACTCTGGGAGATGTCCGATAACGCTAGATTGGGAGGGCCTGTGGAGACAGGGCAGCCATGCTAATGAACCCAGGGTCTGCAGTAGAGATGAGGCCAAGCTCAGTCTGTAGTAATATAGTCCGTAGCAGTAGTATAATAGATATCTGATAAGGCTGAGCCTGTGGAGACAGGGCAGCAATGCTAATGAACCCATGATGCACTGCGCAGAGGATGTACTCTGAGCTCTCTTCTGCATTATTATATAAAAGCAGCGTTTTTATTATTTAAAAATTGAAAGAACTTGGGCTACGGAGAGAAACAAAATGGTGCAGTTTCAGGGTCAAAGTGATGTGGGTAGCTGGAGATGTGGGTTGTGTGCTAGTGGGTAGCTGGAGATGTGGGTTGTGTGCTAGTGGGTAGCTGGAGATGTGGGTTGTGTGCTAATGGGTAGCTACTTTGTAGAATAATTTGTAGAATAATAATGAAGACATCAAAACTATGAAATAACACATATGGAATCATGTAGTGACCAAAAAAGTGTTAAACAAATCAAAATATATTTTATATATACAGTCTTGAAGGAGTTGCCACATATGGAGTTCGCACAAATGCTGAACACTTGTTGGCTGCTTTTCCTTCATTCTGTGGTCCGACTCATCCCAAACCATCTCAAATATATTTTATATTTTGATTTGTTTAACACTTTTTTTTGGGTTACTGCATGATTCCATATGTGTTATTTCATCGTTTTGATGTCTTCACTATTATTCTACAATGTAGAAAAATAGTAAAAAAAAATAAAGAAAAACTCTTGAATGAGTAGGTGTGTCCAAACTTTTGCTTGGTACTGTATATATATATAAAGCAAAGTTTTCGGTAGGACTTGGGTCCAGTGGTATAGTGGTATTATTTTAGGTACCGTAGCACACCTTGCATTTTATAATTACAGTTTGTTACTGACTTTAATTGAGGCAGAACTATGTATTGAATAAAATCGACTCGTCAAGGATCCTATGTATTGAGGATCCTAAACCCTTCCTTCCTCCTCTCTTCCCTCCAGGTGCGGAGACCTTGCGTCATCCCAGTCCCACACAGGCCCGGTGTTCGTGGACCTCAGCCCGTTCTGGAACCTCAGGACACGGTGACATTACGGGGTGGTGTTCTCCAGCTGGACTGCGACGCTCAGTCAGACCAGGGTATTCCAGTCAGTCGTCTGGAAGAAGGACGGGGTGCTGCTCAGCGCCCGTGGTGGACGACAGGAGACAGCAGCTGCCTAACGGGTCTCTGGTGGTCCAGAACGTGGTTCACTCACGACACCACCGACCCGACGAGGGTGCTACCAGTGCCTGGCAGTGCTAGAGGGAGTGGGGGGCCATCGTCAGCCGGACGGCTAAAGTCACTGTCTCCGGTAAGACCCTACTTACTTACTTAATCCTTTAAACAATGACTAATGTCCTCCATTTCACTCTGTTTTTATCGGTTGCACTTGTTGAGGGTAGTGAGAGCTGTGGCATGCATGCTCCTAATCAAGAGGGGATTCCATTCAGTAGTTAATATAAATCTGTTGTGAGATAGTATTATCATCACATCTCCAGTTTTTTATTGGTTTCTTGAGGGACGTCTCAGCTTATTTCTTGGGCCCTTATTTCTAGGGCCCTTATTTCTAGGGCCCTTATTTATAATAGGGCCCTTATATCTAGGGCCCTTATATCTACCACCACAAGACCCAAACTTTTCCCTTCCTGTTCCTCATATATCTGTCCTATTCCTCATCTATCTGTCCTATTCCTCATCTATCTGTCCTATTCCTCATCTATCTGTCCTATTCCTCATCTATCTGTCCTATTCCCCCCCTATCTGTCCTATTCCTCATCTATCTGTCCTATTCCTCATATATCTGTCCTATTCCCCCCCTATCTGTCCTATTCTTCATCTATCTGTCCTATTCCTCATATATCTGTCCTATTCCTCATATACAGTGGGGAAAAAAAGTGTTTAGTCAGCCACCAATTGTGCAAGTTCTCAAACTTAAAAAGATGAGAGAGGCCTGTAATTTTCATCATAGGTACACGTCAACTGTGACAGACAAATTGAGAAATAAAATCCAGAAAATCACATTGTAGGATTTTTTATGAATTTACAGTTTTTCTCAGTCGCTTTGGTGCATTTTTCACATCATCCCTAACATGTGCAAAATAATAAGTGCATTTCTCAGAACAATTTGTACAAACTGCAATATACAATATATATGTTTCTAAAGCTAGTCAGTCACTAAAAATCCTTAGTACATCTCTCAAAAGTAAATATTCATGCCAATGATCATGTCAGTGTCATCAGAATGATAAGTCATTGAGTCATTGTTCACGAACAAGGTTGTCAAAATGTTTAGGCATGTTGTCAATGGAACTGTGTTACTTTGACAGTATTACCTGATGTAAACTTAGGCTACAGTTTGATGACAGTTACTGTATTGAAAATGCACAAGGCTGCACTTCTATGGCATATATCAATTTCAACAGTACTATTTTACATATTACTGTATGTGGGTTATTGATTGAAAGAGACTGGACAACCCAAGGGGCACAAAGGAAAAAACTAAATTAGAAAGAAACACAGGAAACCACCCCTAAGGCACAACTCTTGCCCACAGCACTGTTCTAGTGCTGTCTCTACACATCCAGACGTTTCCTGTCTGTCAGCCCACATATTCTCATCCACATCACACCGGATATTTTCCCTTCCAATGCAACGTGGAAAGAATCTTTTGGAATGCCTTATCCATCCTCTGCAGGCGTCTACTGTGGTGTCCTCACATGCTGCATCCATTGCAGCCAGCAGGGTCATCTGTGTGTGTGGCTGACGATCGTACACCTTCCACCTCCATGCTGAAAAAGAACTCCTCAATTGGGTTAAGGAATGGTGAATAAGGTGGGAGGAATTCTATGAGCATCCTCGGGTGGGACACAAACCATTGCCTTATGATGTTTGGATCGATGGAAACTCACATTATCACAAATGACCACATACTTTGGCAAATCCTCTCCTAAACAGACCCCCATCATCAGGGATGAGAGCCCTGTAGAGAGTCTCTAAAAAGTTGAGTAGATGCTGGGTGTTGTATGGCCCTAAAAGGGGGGATATGGGTTAGACACCATGCTCCGAAATACAGCACACATGGTGATATTTCCTCCCCGTTGGCCTGGCAAATCCACAGTAGCTCTGTGACCGATGATATTCCGACCCCGCCTTCTGCATTTGGTCAGGTTGAAGCCAGCCTCATCCACGTATACAAAGTTGTGAGAGGGTTCATGATTCCAACTCCATTATACGCTATATCCCAGAACACACAGTTGAATTTGTTTTGGTAAGGAAGAGTGACATAAAATGTACATATATTGCATGTTCCTTCCACAGCAATGGAAATGTGTGCAGTTTATGCTTACTGTACTATGTAACACTATAAAATGTTGCTGTAAAGTAGTTACATAGATATATGTTTCTACCTGTACATACTGGTACCTAGCTCCTTAACTCTGTCCTCATTCCTTTGGAATGGTACACGGTACAGCTGTTTCATACTCATCTGGTTTCTATGCAGCACCCTGTCGATGGTTGAGATGCTAACCGTATGGATGTTTTCAAAGACATCGTTGTCTTCTATAATGGTCCTTTGTATTTCCCTGAGTCTCATGGCATTGTTTGCTCGGACCATGGTGCAAATAGCCTCCTCCTGTTGAGGTGTGAAAAGGCGTCCTCTGCCACCGGTTTGAGGTAATCTTGCAGTCCTATGTGTGGAAAAAATGCAGTGATGCTCGCACACTTTCACATAGACAAAAACTATACGAACACACATTTTACTGTAAAACATACAGGTGGGTGCATGTAAGGTGCAGTATGTATCTGTATAGAGTATATTTCTGTATGCTGTGAAATACAAGTGGACTACTGTAATATGAAGCATTGTAGGAAGTATACAGTATACTGCTTATATACAGTAACAGTGCACTGTACATTGGTGGACATACCTGTTCTCTCTTGAAACGTTTGTACTATTGAGGACACGGTTGATCTCCCAATCATTCGGCTGCACCTTTCGACCCGCCTCAGCCATTGTAAGGCCATGATTGACAACATGGTCTACAATAGTGGCCCTTATGTCATCAGATATGCACCTATGTCCTCTTCTGCCTCTTCCTCTGTTTGCCTTCCACCACGCATCCTTGCTCCTCTTCTTCCTCCTCTTGGCTGTTGGACCCTGTTCGTTTCCTGGTCCATCCATTATTGGAAAATTGCAACTCTGTGTTGTGGTCTGTCTATATATGCTTGCCAATTGATTCTTCACGAGATGCACCTTTGAGCAATTTAGACAACTGGTTGATTGTTGGTTGAACTAACACTTTACATTCCTTCATGAGTGAGGGTTAATTTCTTACCTGCACGATTCAGCAATTTACGTTTTTGTACAAAAGGTCTAATAGAAATGTGTAAAACTATGCTTGACAGTTTATGACAAATAGTTCAACAATTTTGCATGTAATGGCTTATGCAAGGAACTAATGCCTAGATGTTTTGAGGGTAAGACTATTCAACAGAGAACCATCTACTATATTTTGATCAACATGACATGAGCAATTGAAAATGTGGAAAAAGCTGACACTTGTACATTATCAATTGCAATACTGTACAAAAGCAATTGCAATTGTTCAAAGCAATAAGAAATTGCTTTAATGATGTGCACAAGTGACTAGATGATTTGGAATTTGTACAAGTAGTATCAAGAATTGCACTTTTGATCTAAGAAATGCACCAAAGCGACTGAGAAAAACTGTATTTGCAAATTATGGTGGAAAATAAGTATTTGGTCACGTACAAACAAGCAAGATTTCTGGCTCTCACAGACCTGTAACTTCTTCTTTAAGAGGCTCCTCTGTCCTCCACTGTTACCTGTGTGTTAAGGCTACCTGTTTGAACTTGTTATCAGTGTAAAAGACACCTGTCCACAACCTCAAACAGTCACACTCAAACTCCACTATGGCCAAGACCAAAGAGCTGTCAAAGGACACCAGAAACAAAATTGTAGACCTGCACCAGGCTGGGAAGACTGAATCTCTGCAATAGTAAGAGCTTGGTTTGAAGAAATCAACTGTGGGAGCAATTATTAGAAATGGAAGACATACAAGACCACTGATAATCTCCCTCGATCTGGGGGCTCCACGCAAGATCTCACCCTGTAGGGGTCAAAATGATCACAAGAACGGTGAGCAAAAATCCCAGAACCACACGGGGGGACCTAGTGAATGACCTGCAGAGAGCTGGGACCAAAATGTAACAAAGCCTACCATGAGTAACATACTTCGCCGCCAGGGACTCAAAATCCTGCAGTGCCAGACGTGTCCCCCCTGCTTAAGCCAGTACATGTCCAGGCCCGTCTGAAGTTTGCTAGAGTGCATTTGGATGATCCAGAAGAGGATTGGGAGAATGTCATATGGTCAGATGAAACCAAAATATAACTTTTTGGTAAAAACTCAACTCGTCGTGTTTGGAGGACAAAAGAATGCTGAGTGCATCCAAAGAACACATACCTACTGTGAAGCATGGAGACACATGCTTTGGGGCTGTTTTTCTGCAAAGGGACCAGGGCACGACTGATCCGTGTAAAGGAAAGAATGAATGGGGCCATGTAACGTGAGATTTTTGGAGTGAAAACCTCCTTTCATCAGCAAGGGCATTGTAAGATGAAACGTGGGCTGCGTCTTTTCAGCATGAACAATGATCCCAAACACACCGCCTCGGCAACGAAGGATGGCTTCGGAAGAAGCATTTCAAGGTCCTGGAGTGGCCTAGCCAGTCTCCAGATCTCAACCCCATAGAAAATCTTTGGAGGGAGTTGAAAGTCCGTGTTGCCCAGCGAAAGCCCCAAAACATCACTGCTCTAAAGAGATCTGCATGGAGGAATGCGCAAAATACCAGCAACAGTGTGTGAAAACCTGTGAAGACTTACAGAAAATGTTTGACCTGTGTCAGCCAACAAAGGGTATATAACAAAGTATTGAGAAACTTTGTTATTGACCAAATACTTATTTTCCACCATAATTTGCAAGTAAATTCATTAAAAAAATGAATGAATGTGATTTCTCGTGATATTTTTTCTCATTTTGTCTGTCATAGTTGACGTGTACCATATGATGAATAATTACACTCTCTCATCTTTTTAAGTGGGAGAACTGCACAATTGGCTAACTAAATACTTTTTTCCCCACTGTATCTGTCCTATTCCTCATCTATCAGAGTTCAGTCTGCTTGATCCTCTAGTATTGGATAAGAGCTACATCCAATATAGTGTGAGCCAGAGGAGGCTGAGTGGGGAGGAGCCTTCTATAGGAGGAGGGCTCATTATAATGGCTGAAATTCTGTTAAAGACAGAATTTATGTGGTCTCAAGACCAAGACCACTAGATCAAGAGTCCATGGGCCCTTTCTTCAATTGGAAGACACTCAAGTAGAGCAAACTCTGCTACAGTACAGGAGACTACAGTAGAGTACAGTAGGGACAGTAGGGTACAGTAGGTTAGAGTACAGTAGACTACATTAGGGTACAGTACAGTACATTAGGGTACATCACTGTACTGTACATTAGAGTACAGTAGGGTACAGTACAGTACATTAGGTTATAGTACATTAGAGTTCAGTAGGGTTCAGTAGGGCGAAGTACAGCACAGTAGGGTACAGTAGGGTAGAGTAGGGTAGAGTAGGGTAGAGTAGGGTGGAGTAGGGTACAGTAGGGTAGAGTAGGGTACAGTAGGGCGAAGTACAGCACAGTAGGGTGCAGTAGGGTTCAGTAGGGTACAGTAGAGTACAGTAGGGTGGAGTAGGGTACAGTAGGGTTCAGTAGGGTACAGTAGGGTACAGTAGAGTACAGTAGGGTGGAGTAGGGTGCAGTAGGGTACAGTAGGGTACAGTAGGGTGGAGTAGGGTACAGTTGGGTTCAGTAGGGTTCAGTAGGGTTCAGTAGGGTACAGTAGAGTACAGTAGGGTGGAGTAGGGTGCAGTAGGGTACAGTAGGGTTCAGTAGGGTACAGTATGGTTCAGTAGGGTACAGTAGGGTACAGTAGGGTTCAGTAGGGTTCAGTAGGGTACAGTAGGGTAGAGTAGGGTAGAGTAGGGACAGTAGGGTACAGTAGGGACAGTAGGGTGGAGTAGGGTGCAGTAGGGTTCAGTAGGGTTCAGTAGGGTACAGTAGGGTTCAGTAGGGTACAGTAGGGTTCAGTAGGGTACAGTAGGGTAGAGTAGGGTAGAGTAGGGACAGTAGGGTACAGTAGGGACAGTAGGGTACAGTAGGGTACAGTAGGGTAGAGTAGGGTAGAGTAGGGCGAAGTACAGCACAGTAGGGTGCAGTAGGGTTCAGTAGGGTACAGTAGGGTGGAGTAGGGTGCAGTAGGGTACAGTAGGGTTCAGTAGGGTACAGTAGGGCGAAGTACAGCACAGTAGGGTGCAGTAGGGTTCAGTAGGGTACAGTAGGGTAGAGTAGGGTACAGTAGGGTACAGTAGGGTGGAGTAGGGTACAGTAGGGTGGAGTAGGGTGCAGTAGGGTTCAGTAGGGTTCAGTAGGGTACAGTAGGGTACAGTAGAGTACAGTAGGGTGGAGTAGGGTTCAGTAGGGTACAGTAGGGTTCAGTAGGGTACAGTAGGGTTCAGTAGGGTACAGTAGGGTTCAGTAGGGTTCAGTAGGGTACAGTAGGGTTCAATAGGGTACAGTAGGGTTCAGTAGGGTTCAGTAGGGTACAGTAGGGTAGAGTAGGGTAGAGTAGGGACAGTAGGGTACAGTAGGGACAGTAGGGTACAGTAGGGTACAGTAGGGACAGTAGGGTACAGTAGGGTACAGTAGGGTACAGTAGGGTGGAGTAGGGTGCAGTAAGGTACAGTAGGGTTCAGTAGGGTACAGTAGGGCGAAGTACAGCACAGTAGGGTGCAGTAGGGTTCAGTAGGGTACAGTAGAGTACAGTAGGGTGGAGTAGGGTACAGTAGGGTTCAGTAGGGTACAGTAGGGTACAGTAGAGTACAGTAGGGTGCAGTAGGGTTCAGTAGGGTTCAGTAGGGTACAGTAGGGTACAGTAGAGTACAGTAGGGTGGAGTAGGGTTCAGTAGGGTGTGGTAGAGTACAGTAGGGTACAGTAGGGTAGAGTAGGGACAGTAGGGTTCAGTAGGGTACAGTAGGGTTCAGTTGGGTTTAGTAGGGTTCAGTAGGGTACAGTAGGGTTCAGTAGGGTACAGTAGGGTTCAGTAGGGTACAGTAGGGTTCAGTAGGGTACAGTAGGGTTCAGTAGGGTTCAGTAGGGTTCAGTAGGGTTCAGTAGGGCACAGTAGGGTAGAGTAGGGTACAGTAGGGACAGTAGGGTACAGTAGGGACAGTAGGGTACAGTAGGGTACAGTAGGGACAGTAGGGTACAGTAGGGACAGTAGGGACAGTAGGGTACAGTAGGGTACAGTAGGGTACAGTAGGGACAGTAGGGTACAGTAGGGTACAGTAGGGTAGGGTAGGGTACAATAGAGTACAGTAGACTACATTAGGGACAGTAGGGTACAGTAGGGTGGAGTAGAGTACAGTAGAGTACAGTAGAGTACAGTAGGGTACAGTAGGGTACAGTAGGGAACAGTAGGGTGAGGAGGGAGAAGTAGGGTGCAGTAGAGTACAGTAGGGAACAGTAGGGTGAGGAGGGTACAGTAGGGACAGTAGGTAAGTAGGAACAGTAGGGTGAGGAGGACAGTAGGGACAGTAGGGTACAGTAGGGTACAGTAGGGAACAGTAGGGTGCAGTAGGGTGCAGTAGGGTACAGTAGGGTGCAGTAGGGTGCAGTAGGGTACAGTAGGGTTCAGTAGGGTTCAGTAGGGTACAGTAGAGTACAGTAGGGTACAGTAGGGTACAGTAAGGTTCAGTAGGGTACAGTAGAGTACAGTAGGGTACAGTAGGGTAGGGTAGGGTACAGTAGGTACACGGTAGGGTTCAGTAGGGTTCAGTAGGGTAACAGTAGGGTACAGTAGGAACAGTGGGGTACAGTAGGGTTCAGTAGGGTTCAGTAGGGTACAGTAGGGTACAGTAGGGTACAGTAGGGTAGTACAGTAGAGTACAGTACAGTACAGTAGGGTGCAGTAGGGTGCAGTAGGGAGAAGTAGGGTACAGTAGGGTACAGTAGGGTAGAGTAGGGTAGAGTAGGGCGAAGTACAGCACAGTAGGGTGCAGTAGGGTTCAGTAGGGTACAGTAGGGTGGAGTAGGGTGCAGTAGGGTTCAGTAGGGTTCAGTAGGGTACAGTAGGGCGAAGTACAGCACAGTAGGGTGCAGTAGGGTTCAGTAGGGTACAGTAGGGTAGAGTAGGGTAGAGTAGGGTACAGTAGGGTACAGTAGGGGGTGGAGAGTGTACAGTAGGGTACAGTAGGGTGGAGTAGGAGTAGGGGTGGAGTAGGGTGCAGTAGGGTTCAGTAGGGTACAGTAGGGTACAGTAGAGTACAGTAGGGTGGAGTAGGGTTCAGTAGGGTACAGTAGGGTTCAGTAGGGTACAGTAGGGTTCAGTAGGGTACAGTAGGGTTCAGTAGGGTTCAGTAGGGCAGCAGTAGGGTTCAGTAGGGTACAGTAGGTTTCAGTAGGGTTCAGTAGGGTACAGTAGGGTAGAGTAGGGTAGAGTAGGGACAGTAGGGTACAGTAGGGTGCAGTAGGGTACAGTAGGGTGGAGTAGGGTGCAGTAGGGTACAGTAGGGTTCAGTAGGGTACAGTAGGGCGAAGTACAGCACAGTAGGGTGCAGTAGGGTTCAGTAGGGTACAGTAGAGTACAGTAGGGTGGAGTAGGGTACAGTAGGGTTCAGTAGGGTACAGTAGGGTACAGTAGAGTACAGTAGGGTGCAGTAGGGTTCAGTAAGGTTCAGTAGGGTACATTAGGGTACAGTAGAGTACAGTAGGGTGGAGTAGGGTTCAGTAGGGTTCAGTAGGGTACAGTAGGGTAGTGTAGGGTTCAGTAGGGTGCAGTAGGGTTCAGTAGGGTTCAGTAGAGTACAGTAGGGTACAGTAGAGTACAGTAGGGTGTGGTAGAGTACAGTAGGGTGCAGTAGGGTAGAGTAGGGACAGTAGGGTTCAGTAGGGTACAGTAGGGTTCAGTAGGGTTCAGTAGGGTTCAGTAGGGTACAGTATGGTTCAGTAGGGTACAGTAGGGGTCCAGTAGGGTACAGTAGGGTTCAGTAGGGTACAGTAGGGTTCAGTAGGGTACAGTAGGGTTCAGTAGGGTTCAGTAGGGTACAGTAGGGTTCAGTAGGGTACAGTAGGGTTCAGTAGGGTTCAGTAGGGTACAGTAGCAGCAGGGTACAGCAGGGCAGAGTAGGGAGAGTAGGGACAGCAGGGGACAGTAGGGACAGTAGGGTACAGTAGGGACAGTAGGGACAGTAGGGTACAGTAGGGTAGAGTAGGGTACAGTAGGGACAGTAGGGTACAGTAGGGTACAGTAGGGTAGGGTAGGGTACAATAGAGTACAGTAGACTACATTAGGGACAGTAGGGTACAGTAGGGTGGAGTAGAGTACAGTAGAGTACAGTAGAGTACAGTAGGGTACAGTAGGGAACAGTAGGGTGAGGAGGGAGAAGTAGGGTGCAGTAGAGTATAGAGGGTACAGTAGGGTACAGTAGGGAACAGTAGGGTGAGGAGGGAGAAGTAGGGTGCAGTAGAGTACAGTAGGGAACAGTAGGGTGAGGAGGGTACAGTAGGGACAGTAGGGTACAGTATGGAACAGTAGGGTGAGGAGGGTACAGTAGGGACAGTAGGGTGCAGTAGGGAGAAGTAGGGTGCAGTAGAGTACAGTAGGGAACAGTAGGGTGAGGAGGGTACAGTAGGGACAGTAGGGTACAGTAGGGAACAGTAGGGTGAGGAGGGTACAGTAGGGACAGTAGGGTACAGTAGGGTACAGTAGGGAACAGTAGGGTGCAGTAGGGTGCAGTAGGGTACAGTAGGGTGCAGTAGGGTGCAGTAGGGTACAGTAGGGTTCAGTAGGGTTCAGTAGGGTACAGTAGGGTACAGTAGGGTACAGTAGAGTACAGTAGGGTGCAGTAGGGTTCAGTAGGGTTCAGTAGGGTACAGTAGAGTACAGTAGGGTACAGTAGGGAACAGTAGGGTTCAGTAGGGTACAGTAGGGTGCAGTAGGGTTCAGTAGGGTACAGTAGGGTTCAGTAGGGTACAGTAGGGTTCAGTAGGGTTCAGTAGGGTTCAGTAGGGTACAGTAGGGAACAGTAGGGTACAGTAGGGAGCAGTAGGGTGCAGTAGGGTAGGGTTCAGTAGCAGGTACTAGTAAGGGTACAGGCAGGGTCCAGTCAGGTCAGTAGGGTTCAGTAGGGTACAGTAGGGTACAGTAGGGTACAGTAGGGTTCAGTAGGGTACAGTAGGGTACAGTAGGGTTCAGTAGGGTACAGTAGGGTTCAGTAGGGTACAGTAGAGTACAGTAGGGTAGTACAGTAGAGTACAGTACAGTACAGTACAGTAGGGTGCAGTAGGGTGCAGTAGGGAGAAGTAGGGTACAGTAGGGACCAGTAGGGTAGTACAGTAGAGTACAGTACAGTACAGTACTTCAGTGGTTGCCAAAATGTCCCTATTAATTAATTTAGTGGTAATGACCTCAATCTCATCTGATCCATACTGCAAATCATCTATTTTATGTGACAATGGTTTCTATAGATGAAATAGGGTTTATTTCAAGTATTTTCATAGTTTTCATAGTTCCTTACTCATGATGGTTAATTTGTGTGTATCCCTGTAAGAGCTTCCTGCAAATCTTTTTTTCCCTCTGGTAAAATAGGTGTACAGTAGGGAACAGTAGGGTACAGTAGGGTACAGTAGGGTTCAGTAGGGTACAGTAGGGTACAGTAGGGTTCAGTAGGGTTCAGTAGGGTACAGTAGGGTTCAGTAGGGTACAGTAGGGTACAGTAGGGTACAGTAGGGTTCAGTAGGGCTCAGTAGGGTACAGTAGGGTACAGTAGTGTTCAGTAGGGTACAGTAGGGTTCAGTAGGGTACAGTAGGGTACAGTAGGGTACAGTAGGGTTCAGTAGTTCAGTAGGGCAAGTAGGGCATTTGTAGGGTTCAGTAGGGTACGTGGTTCCAGTAGGGTACAGTAGGGTTCAGTAGGGTACAGTAGGGTTCAGTAGGGTACAGTAGGGTACAGTAGGGTACAGTAGGGTTCAGTAGGGTACAGTAGAGTACAGTAGGGTAGTACAGTAGAGTACAGTACAGTACAGTAGGGTGCAGTAGGGTGCAGTAGGGAGAAGTAGGGTACAGTAGGGTACAGTAGGGTACAGTAGGGTAGTACAGTAGGGTAGTACAGTAGGGTACAGTAGAGTAGAGTAGGGGACAGTAGGGTACAGTAGGGTAGAGTAGGGTACAGTAGAGTAGAGTAGGGTAGAGTAGGGTACAGTAGAGTACAGTAGGGACCAGTAGGGTAGTACAGTAGAGTACAGTAGGGTAGAGTACAGTAGGGTGCAGTAGGGTACAGTAGGGTTCAGTAGGGTACAGTAGGGACAGTAGGGTACAGTACAGTACTTCAGTGGTTGCCAAAATGTCCCTATTAATTAATTCAGTGTGTAAGACCTCAATCTCATCCGAATCCATACTGTAAATCATCTATTTTATGGACAATGGTTTCTATAGATGAAAATAGGGTTTATTTCAAGTATTTTCATAGTTTTCTATAGTTCCTTACTCATGATGGTTAATTTGTGTGTATCCCTGTAAGAGCTTCCGTAAATCTTTTTTTCCTCTGGTAAAATAGGTGTGAAAGGTGTGGGCTACAGACAAGTGGTTTTCTGCATTGTAAAGTTGTAACCATGGACACACAAAGCCATGTTCAAGTTGTTCTTTGGGAGGGGCTTGCGGCATATCTGAGCCCAGAGACATATTTAAAAGATTGATTACTGTGGCTAAGCCTAATCAGAATTGCATATGCTAATGGTTT
>NW_025538526.1:0-18794 GCF_020615455.1 Coregonus clupeaformis | reverse complement strand
AATTTTAGACAATAACACACACACACACACATATACGTGGATACACACTGATTTAACACACACACACACACACGGACACACACACTCCCCTTTTAGCCAAGGACTTCCATTCTGTGTGTTTAAGCAGTACCATATTTTCCTCCTCTCATCACCCTCTGGTGCAAAGCATTGACCAGTAACTCCACAGTTCCACACCCTTAGTATCACTCCTGTCAACCATTAGCTGATGCTGCTGTCATTTATACACAGACATTAGTGTTGTTCAACACTTCATCCTACATCAGTACCAGTAACGTTAGTGTTGTTCAACATTTCATCCTACTTCAATACCAGTAACGTTAGTGTTGTTCAACACTCCTCCTCTCCTCCTCCTCCTCCTCCTCTCTCTCCACCCCTACTCCCCCTCTCCTCCACCTCCTCTCCCTCCACCCCTCCTCTCCCTCCTCCTCTCCTCCTCTCCCTCCACCCCTCCTCCCCCTCCTCCTCTCCCTCTACCCCTCCTCCTCTCCTCCTCTCCCTACTCCCCTCCTCCTCTCCATCCACCCCTACCCCTCTTCCTCCTCTCCCTCCTCCTCACTCCCTCTCCTCCTCTCCCTCCTCCTCTACTCCCTCTCCTCCTCTCCCTCCACCCCTCCTCCATCTCCTCCTCTCCTCCTCTCCCTCCTCCTCTACTCCCCCTCCTCCTCTCCCTCCACCACTCCTTCTCTCCTCCTCTCACTCTCCCTCCACTCCTCTCTTCCTGTTCTTACCCAATCACAGATCATTAGTTGCCATGACAATGTGATTGTTTTTATATTAGATGTCCACTATCGTATTTATATCAGATCTGTATGAGATTGTAATCAGCTGTATGGTGAAGCCACTATTTTTATGGACCAAGTTTTATAATGCATCCCAAATGGCACCCTATTTTCTATATAGTCGGTACTTATTTTGCTCTAAGTAGTCAAAAGTAGTGCACTATATATATATGGAATAGGTTGCCGTTTGTGACAGGGCCTTCGTTTCCATTGTAAATTGTATTTAGTGTCAGTAAGAGTTTGATGGTTACATATGTTCTCTCATCAGAAGAGTGTCTGAGTTGTGTCTTATTGGTTTGTCTGATTCTCTGACCACGTTCTGTCTGTGGTTGTAATGGTTTACTACCTGCGGTCTGGTCCAGTTTATACAGAACCTGTTTTGGTTGTGTTTCTTTGTTCTGTTCCCGAACACTGTTTCTCTCGCTCTTATCTCTTTTTGTGGTTTAACTGTCTGTGGTCATGTTCTAACCAATCAGATGGCTCTGTGGTGATGTTCTAACCAATCAAGTGGCTCTGTGGTCATGTTCTAACCAATCAAGTGGCTCTGTTCCTGACCACTGTTTCTCTCTCTCTCTCTTTTTGTGGACTCTTTTTTTGTGGTTCAACTGTCTGTGGTCATGTTCTAACCAATCAGATGGCTCCGTGTTCATGTTCTGACCAATCAGATGCTTCTGTGGTGGTGTTCTGAACCCTGTTATTTCTCCACTGCTGCTGTTTGATGAGCAGGGTCGTCTAACTACTCCTGGAGGACTGCTGCTGTTTCTGATGGTTTTACTTCGGTCCTGGTCCAGCCCGGGATTCAATCAAAGGCGCATTGTCGATTAGCACACCAAATTGGACTGTTAAAGGTCATTTTTCACTTTAGCTGACATCCGCAGCGTTTACCATGAATGCGATCTCCACCAAGGTCAGAGAAATTGCTTTTTAAAAAGGTGCATCGCCGACAGTGTCGTTGAGAAATGCGCCTTTGATTGAATCTCAGCCTCAGACTCATTCAGACCTGGGAAACCAAATCATGTATCAATTACATGGAATTGGACGCGAACTACCTTTGACCAGAGCCCTAAAAGTAGTCACTATATACAGTTGAAGTCGGAAGTTTACATACACCTTAGCAAATACATTTAAACTCAGTTTTTCACAATTCCTGACATTTAATCCTAGTATGAATTCCCTGTTTTAGGTCAGTTAGGATCACCACTTTAATAATAGTAGAGAGAATGATTTATTTCAGCTTTTATTTCTTTCATCACATTCCCAGTGGGTCAGAAGTTTACATACACTCAATGAGTATTTGGTAGCATTGCCTTTAAATTGTTTAACTTGGGTCAAACGTTTCTGGTAGCCTTCCACAAGATTCCCACAATAAGTTGGGTGAATTTTGGCCCATTCCTCCTGACAGAGCTTGTGTAACTGAGTCAGGTTTGTAGGCCTCCTTGCTCGCACACGCTTTTTCAGTTCTGCCCACACATTTTCTATAGGATTGAGGTCAGGGCTTTGTGATGGCCACTCCAATACCTTGACTTTGTTGTCCTTAAGCCATTTTGCAAAAACTTTGGAAGTATGCTTGGGGTCATTGTCCATTTGGAAGACCCATTTGCGACCAAGCTTTAACTTCCTGACTGATGTCTTTGAGATGTTGCTTCAATATATCCACATCATTTTCCTTCCTCATGATGCCATCTATTTTGTGAAGTGCACCAGTCCCTCCTGCAGCAAAGCACCCCCACAGCATGATGCTGCCACCCTCCGTGCTTCACGGTTGGGATGGTGTTCTTCGGCTTGCAAGCCACCCCCTTTTCCTCCAAACAGAACGATGGTCATTATGGCCAAACAGTTCTATTGTTGTTTCATCAGACCAGAGGACATTTCTCCAAAAAGTACGATCTTTGTCCCCATGTGCAGTTGCAAACCGTAGTCTTGTTTTTTTATGCCGGTTTTGGAGCAGTGGCTTCTTCCTTGCTGAGCGGCCTTTCAGGTTATGTCGATATAGATACTTTTGTACCTGTTTCCTCCAGCATCTTCACAAGGTCCTTTGCTGTTGTTCTGGGATTGATTTGCACTTTTCGCACCAAAGTACATTCATCTCTAGGAGACAGAACGCGTCTCATTCCTGAGTGGAATGACGGCTGCGTGGTCCCATGGTGTTTATACTTGCGTACTATTGTTTGTACAGATGAACCTGGTACCTTCAGGCGTTTGGAAATTGCTCCCAAGGATGAACCAGACTTGTGGAGGTCTAAAAAAAAATTCTGAGGTCTTGGCTGATTTCTTTTGATTTTCCCATGATGTCAAGCAAAGAGGCACTGAGTTTGAAGGTAGGCCTTGAAATACATCCACAGGTACACCTCCAATTGACTCAAATGATGTCAATTAGCCTATCAGATGCTTCTAAAGCCATGACATAATTTTCTGGAATTTTCCAAGCTGTATGTAAACTTCTGACCCACTGGAATTGTGATACAGTGAATTATAAGTGAAATAATCTGTCTGTAAACAATTGTTGGAAAAATTACTTGTGTCATGCACAAAGTAGATGTCCAAACCGACTTGCCAAAACTATAGTTTGTTAACAAGAAATTTGTGGAGTGGTTGAAAAACTAGTTTTAATGACTCCAACCTAAGTGCATGTAAACTTCCGACTTCAACTGTAGGTAATAGGGTGCTATTTGGGATACACAGCAGCGTCCGTCGACCCTCCAGGACTAGTTTGACCTTAGATCTCCCTGGTATAATGGAACTGGACTCGTCACTCGCTGCTTCTCAATGTTTTATGGAGTAGATATAAATATATATTATTATATGATCACATTTTAAAACAACTTATGTGTTGACCTCTAAGTACCTGTGAACCTTTTTGATTTGAAAAAAAAATTTAAAAAAAGTGATGTGAAAAATTTGATGTTTGTTTCATTTTGTTGTGCGTTGTCTTTTTTTTTACGGACCAAAGTTGACACAGTGATGTTTAAATCATTTATATCATTTTATCTCTTTACAAATATAATCTAAATAGAAAACATGTTAAAACTCAGACCTTTCCAGTGATATCCCCTTTAAAAAAAAATAATAAAAAAATAAAAAAATATCACAGACACCTAGATGGTTGAGAATAAAGTTGTCTGAAATGAACACAGAACATGTTAACAGGTAAACTCTGCAGGTCAACATTTTGACATGCCAGTACCAACAACCAGTAGACCCACATCACACACCTTGTCTGTGTCCTTTCGTAGCACCCTATTCCCTATATAGTGCACTACTTTCAACCAGAGCCCTGGTCAAAAGTAGTGTACTTTATAGTGAATAGGGTGCAATTTGGGAGGTAGACCTTGGCCAGGTTTATTTGGGTAAACCAACCCATCCACACCTGCTAGGTACGGAACCCACGGGCGTCGACCACGGCAACACCCAGACAACTCCCAGGACCGCCCCAGGGTCATATTCATTAAGGCACCAAACTGACTGAAACAGGGAGGGATTACCTGAACTTTCTTTTGCTGCAAAACGCTTCAGTACGGTGCGAACTAATGAATACGACCCAGGTAAACAGGTTGCAACGTTGAGCCCTTCTGAATGCAGCACAGGTCACAGTATAGAGGTTAAGGGTAAGAGGTCAGAGTTCGGGGGAACCCCTCGGTGGGTTCCAGTTTGTGGGAGAGCACGGTGAGGATCTTGTCAAACTTGTGGTAGCGTTCCTCCCTGTCTGCCTCCGCTCCAGTCTGTCCCCAGAACAGCCTTAGGGCAAACTCTGTCCTGAAACACTCCAGCAGCTCTGGGATTGGCTCCCAGTCACCTGACGGGACAGAGTGACTCAGGATGGTTATTAGGTGGGACGAATGTGATTGATTTGGTGGTTTGGATGTGTGCCTGTGTGTTTTCTATAATGTGTGTTTTTTATAGTGTGTGTTTTCTATAATGTGTGTTTTTTATAGTGTGTGTTTTCTATAATGTGTGTTTTTTATAGTGTGTGTTTTCTATAATGTGTTTTTTATCGTGTGTGTTTTCTATAATGTGTGTTTTTTATCGTGTGTGTGTGTTCTATAGTGTGTGTGTTCTATAGTGTGTTTTCCATAATGTGTGTGTTCTACAGTGTGTGTGTTCTATAGTGTGTGTTTGCTTGTGTGTGTGTGTGTTCTATAGTGTGTGTGTTCTATAGTGTGTGTGTTCTATAGTGTGTTTTCCATAATGTGTGTGTTCTACAGTGTGTGTGTTCTATAGTGTGTGTTTGCTTGTGTGTGTGTGTGTGTGTTCTATAGTGTGTGTGTTCTATAGTGTGTGTGTTCTACAGTGTGTGTGTTCTATAGTGTGTGTGTTCTACAGTGTGTGTGTGTTCTACAGTGTGTGTGTGTGTGTGTGTGTGTGTTCCATAGTGTGTGTGTTCTATAGTGTGTGTTTGCTTGTGTGTGTGTGTTCTACAGTGTGTGTGTGTTACCTGTGAGCAGGCTGTGTGCGTGCTCCTGGTACTGTGGGGCGTGTAGCGCAGCGTTGCGTGCTGCCTGCAGGGTGTTGTATAATAACTGACAGCCTCTCTCAGTGTGTTCTCCCTCCTCTCCCTCCATCAGCCTCAGGAGGGGAACCAGGTAGGGCACAGCCAGGGGACCCTGCACCACAGAGTCTACACACACATCACACACACATTACACACACAACAGACCCATATTAAACACACACACACACACACACACAATTACACACACATTACACACACAACAGACACATATTAAACACACACACACACACACACCTTCCTCACCATCTCCGTCATTCAGAGCCTTCATGAAGGGTTTGAGGTTCTTCTCAAACATCCCAGCGCTCTCTGTGTGGTTCCTCCTCAACGCTCTCCATGTCCTCTCCAGATGAACGACCTACACACACAGGACGGACGTGCACGCACACTTTAGTGACCTTGACTCGTATCTAGGGTCTCTTTAGCGACCTTGACTCGTATCTAGGGTCTCTTTAGCGACCTTGACTCGTATCTAGGGTCTCTTTAGCGACCTTGACTCGTATCTAGGGTCTCTTTAGCGACCTTGACTCGTATCTAGGGTCTCTTTAGCGACCTTGACTCGTATCTAGGGTCTCTTTAGCGACCTTGACGTGTATCTAGGGTCTCTTTAGCGACCTTGACTCGTATCTAGGGTCTCTTTAGCGACCTTGACTCGTATCTAGGGTCTCTTTAGTGACCTTGACGCGTATCTAGGGTCTCTTTAGCGACCTTGACTCGTATCTAGGGTCTCTTTAGCGACCTTGACGCGTATCTAGGGTCTCTGTAGCGACCTTGACTCGTATCTAGGGTCTCTTTAGCGACCTTGACGCGTATCTAGGGTCTCTGTAGCGACCTTGACTCGTATCTAGGGTCTCTTTAGCGACCTTGACTCGTATCTAGGGTCTCTTTAGCGACCTTGACTCGTATCTAGGGTCTCTTTAGCGACCTTGACTCGTATCTAGGGTCTCTTTAGTGACCTTGACTCGTATCTAGGGTCTCTGTAGCGACCTTGACTCGTATCTAGGGTCTCTTTAGCGACCTTGATGCGTATCTAGGGTCTCTTTAGTGACCTTGACTCGTATCTAGGGTCTCTTTAGTGACCTTGACTCGTATCTAGGGTCTCTTTAGTGACCTTGACTCGTATCTAGGGTCTCTTTAGCGACCTTGACTCGTATCTAGGGTCTTTTAAACAAAGCATAGTGTGTGTGTATTACCTGAGGCATCTCCAGAGCCTTCATGACGGCTGAGAATGCGTAGAGGTTGTGGGCGTGGTCTCTCAGGGCCTGGGCCAATAGGATGACTTTATGCAACACCGTGGCCCTCTGACCCACTGTCCCTGTACAGCCCAGGATATCTATGGCAACGCCCAGGGCTAGCAGGTGGTGCCTGACGCATACAGAAACACAGTTAGATGTTCATATTTGAGGCAGGTGTGTGTGTGTGTGTGTGTGTGTGTGTGTGTGTGTGTGTGTGTGTGTGTGTGTGTGTGTGTGTGTGTGTGTGTGTGTGTGTGTGTGTGTGTGTGTGTGTGTGTGTGTGTGTGTGTGTGTGTGTGTGTGTGTGTGTGTATGTGTGTATGTGTGTATGTGTGTATGTGTGTGTACCTCTCCAGCAGGTCCCGTCTGAGCTGTTGTCCGTGAGACAGGGTGACCAGCTCCAGACCTGAGCCAACTCCCATCATCCTCCTCTGGTCCTCTGTCACACCCACGATACGAGCCACCTACACACAGACAGACAGTGTGTTTGTGTGTGAGAGAGAGAGAGTGTGTATGTGTGTGTTTATAGTGCATAGGTGTCTACGTGTGTGTGTGTGTGTGTGTGTGTGTGTGTTTATAACTATGTGTTTACCTGGCAGTCGACACTGAGAATGTGCAGAGCGGTTGTCATGGCGTTGGAGCGTGTGAACAGTTCTTTGAGCGCCAGCAGAACGGTGGGATCTAGAGGTCTGTTATTTTCTGGTAGCAGGAGGGACTCAAACTGGTCCAGTCTGAAACACGACACCGTCTCCACCTGGTAACATGTTAATAACACGTTACTTCTCAAACTGGTCCAGTCTGCAACACGACACCGTCTCCACCTGGTAACATGTTAATAACACGTTACTTCTCAAACTGGTCCAGTCTGAAACACGACACCGTCTCCACCTGGTAACATGTTAATAACACGTTACTTCTCAAACTGGTCCAGTCTGAAACACGACACCATCTCCACCTGGTAACATGTTAATAACACGTTACTTCTCAAACTGGTCCAGTCTGAAACACGACACCATCTCCACCTGGTAACATGCTAATAACACGTTACTTCTCAAACTGGTCCAGTCTGCAACACGACACCGTCTCCACCTGGTAACATGTTAATAACACGTTACTTCTCAAACTGGTCCAGTCTGCAACACGACACCGTCTCCACCTGGTAACATGTTAATAACACGTTACTTCTCAAACTGGTCCAGTCTGAAACACGACACCATCTCCATCTGGTAACATGTTATTAATATATTGATAACATGCTAATAACACGTTACTTCTCAAACTGGTCCAGTCTGAAACACGACACCGTCTCCACCTGGTAACAGCCTGGTAGTAACATGTCTGTATAACTACTACATATGGTTTGTTATTGTGTGGTAGCAGGATTAGATTACATTACATTAGATTAGAGTTCATAGTCTGTTATTCACCCAAATGTAGTCAAACTGAGCTAAAAAACATCAACTACATCAAAGACATCACAATGTTGTTCAATAAACATGAATAGAATCCCCTACATCACAATGTTGTTCATTGTAAATCAAATTAAATAAACAACAACGAACCTGCGGCCTCTGAAAGTGTGAATCCTCCTCCTCCTCCTGGGCCTGTCCGTCAAACGGTAACCCAGGCAACTCCCCGCTTTTCTGTGCCTCCAGGAAGTTGAAGGATGTCTCGGTGAGACGGGCTCTGCTCTGCCACTTCTCCTCAGCACGCAGCCTGTCCACGTGGCCACGCTTTCTGACAGGAAACACACATTAACAGACGTATATATACAGGTCCATAATGACACTCTTGAGGAAGATGAGCAGAAAACACTGTATCCAATAAATAATACAGATACTGAGCTATATTGCTCAACATTTTTTAAACAATTATATTCCTTTATACTAGTACAATTGCTCAGATAAATAGCTTTTGTTTAACAAATAATAAAAAATAATAAAAAGATAGGGGTCAACATTATTGGCACCCCTGTTTTAAGTACTCTAGCGCCCTCATCTTGTGAGGATAACGTCACTGAGCCTTTTTCTAAAATGTTTTATGAGATGGGACAACACATTGGGAGGGATCTTAGACCATTCCTCCATGCAGAATCTTTCCAGGTCCTTCATATACTTTGTCTGCGCTTATGGACTGCTGCTTCCTCAAATCAAACCACAGGTTTTCAATGGGGTTCAAGGCGGAGACTGAGATGGCCATTGCAAAATGTTGATTTTGTGGTTAATTAACCATTTCCTTGTGGATTTTGATTAGTGCTTGGGATTAATTTGCTGGAAGATCCACTTGCGGCCAAATGTAGGCCTCCTGCCAGAGGCAACCAGGTTTTGGGGGTAAAATGGATTTGGCTTGGATTTGGCTTCACACCAATCACGTCACATCAAGCAAAGCGTAATTGACAGAAATAAACTTGAATTGTTGCTTCTCGTTGTGTTGTTATCCTCTGGTGGCTAGCTAGCTAAAAGTGTCCCTTTCCTAAATTAGCCATGGATGGAGATAGGGATTTGGACTTGTGGTCTTCCTTAATTCTCCGTACTGGCCAATGATTATAACGGCGATTCTGATCCAACCATAAATTCACACATTGTGCCTCTGGTCTGAGAGATGGAAGTTCAATATGTAGCTAGATGTAGACGGCTTACGTTGGACTGGTCTAAATAGTTTTTGCCATCTTTTAGTTGTCACTGTATTAAACTAAGCATAGGTGATTTGATGATGTTGAAATGTTGAAGTTGAAATGGTGCTGGAATAGTGGAGGGAGGCAGCTTTTCTTTGTGACTTGCGGTAACTCTCTGTAGTTCTAAATCAATAGCTGTTTAGTAGTCCAAAAATGTCCGAAATATTAACTTGATTGATCACGTACATTTTTGTTACATGCAATAATGCTTTATGGACTTCACCAGACAGAGGTTGCTCTCCGGTTTTGGGATGAAACAAAGGTGTGGTTGAATTTATTCTGCCACTGTGTCTTCTTATTGTCCCGGCCTTTAGGCCTATATATCACGGTGGCAAGGCATATGAACTAACAGGTTATAGAGCAAACAACGCAATTATCACAACACATACTGTAGGTTGTAATATGGCATTTATTTTCTCCAGGCATGGCTTCCCCAGTGATTTTACCCATGCACCGTTACTGAGTATACCGTTTGAAGTGACTGAAATGTATCAGAAAGTTATTGGGAAGTTCAGAAGATTACCAGGCTATAATTTGCTATGATCTTATGTGTAGGAAAGAACATGATCATTGATGATGTTCTTTTTTCCCCCCAGTCTGAATTAGTGCCTGGTCTTCTCCACTCTGTTCTAATGAGGCTTGTGGGCATCGTAGAAGGAAACGTGTTCCTGAACGTCTTATCTTTCAGCGATGGGGTCATAATATTTCGTAGCTTAAACCATTCAAAAGATAGAGCTACATTTGTAGGAAGAAAACAGAAACCATCTGATTATTACAACCGCATCTAACGGCTACCGGAAGTTACTGACGTAACCCTGGTTATATGAACCAAGCACCATTTTTTACATTTTATTTCAGAGTTTCTCTCTCGACCCCATTTTCAAAATCAGTCGCGACCCCTAGTTTGGGAAAAGCTGTAGACCAATGGTTTCTTCTTACTTTGATTCAGGCACCTGGATGACCAGCTCGTCATAGGGGTCGTCACAGTGACGGTTGGGAGGAGTCCCGGGGAAGAGGACGGAGACTCTGAAAGGTTTGGGCGGGGCTCGGGGGTGCAGCTGTCCGTCAGAACCTCGCTGCGTCACACCTCCACCTGGGGACCACAGGGGGGTTACAGAAAGGGTGTGTGTGTGTTACCTGGGTGTGAAGGCCGTGTGTGTTACCTGTGTGTGTGTGTGTGTGTGGTGTGTTACCTGGGTGTGTGTGTGTGTGTGTGGTGTGTTACCTGGGTGTGTGTGTGTGTGTGTGGTGTGTTACCTGGGTGTGAGGGCCGTGTGTGTTACCTGTGTGTGTGTGTGTGTGTGTGTGTGTGTGTGTGTGTGTGTGTGTGTGTGTGTGGTGTGTTACCTGGGTGTGAGGGCCGTGTGTGTTACCTGTGTGTGTGTGTGTGTGTGTGTGTGTGTGTGTGTGTGTGTGTGTGGTGTGTTACCTGGGTGTGAGGGCCGTGTGTGTTACCTGTGTGTGTGTGTGTGTGTGTGTGTGTGTGTGTGTGTGGTGTGTGTTACCTGGGTGTGAGGGCTGTGTGTGTGTGTGGGTGTGTGTGTGTGTGTGTGTGTGTGTGTGGTGTGTTACCTGGGTGTGTGTGTGTGTGTGGTGTGTTACCTGGGTGTGTGTGTGTGTGGTGTGTTACCTGGGTGTGAGGGCTGTGTGTGTGTGTGGGTGTGTGTGTGTGTGTGTGTGTGTGTGGTGTGTTACCTGGGTGTGTGTGTGTGTGGTGTGTTACCTGTGTGTGTGGTGTGTGGTGTGTTACCTGGGTGTGTGTGTGTGTGTGGTGTGTTACCTGGGTGTGTGTGTGTGTGTGGTGTGTTACCTGGGTGTGTGTGTGTGTGTGGTGTGTTACCTGGGTGTGTGTGGTGTGTGGTGTGTTACCTGGGTGTGTGTGTGTGTGTGGTGTGTTACCTGGGTGTGTGTGTGTGTGTGGTGTGTTACCTGGGTGTGTGTGTGTGTGTGTGGTGTGTTACCTGGGTGTGTGTGTGTGTGTGGTGTGTTACCTGGGTGTGTGTGTGTGTGTGGTGTGTTACCTGGGTGTGTGTGTGTGTGTGGTGTGTTACCTGGGTGTGAGGGCTGTGTGTGTGGTGTGTTACCTGGGTGTGTGTGTGTGTGTGTGTGTGTGTGTGTGGTGTGTTACCTGGGTGTGAGGGCTGTGTGTGTCTGAGGGCTGAGGGGCTGAGCAGGGGTTCGCTACCCGTTCGGAACACTGGGGAAATGGGGGCGGGGCTTACAGCCTCTGATTGACAGCTATGAGGCGCACCTGGAGGGAGAGGAGAGAGAGAGAGGTGTGTGTGTGTTACCTGAGCAGAGGTGGGAATGAGTGTGTGTGTGTGTGTATCTGTGTGTGTGTATCTGTGTGTGTGTGTTTGTGTATCTGTGTGTGTGTGTGTATGTGTATGTTACCTGTGCGTAGGTTGCTTTCGGACTGTGCTGATTGGATCGAGGGTCTTCTGCCCAGATTCTCCAGGTTGGCTGGCTGACTCCCACTCCTGAGAAACACACACGCACACACACACATACACACACACACACACACACACACACACACACACACACTGTAACTATACCAAACACAACACAAAACAGTATCTTTGAGTGTGTAGTTTTCTGTGTGTGTGTGTGTGTGTGTGTGTGTGTGTGTGTGTATGTATGTGTGTGTGTGTGTGTGTGTGTGTGTGTATATGTCTGTGTGTGTGTATGTGTGAATTTGTAAGTCGCTCTGGATAAGAGCGTCTGCTAAATGATGTAAATGTAAATGTGTGTGTATGTGTATGTGTGTGTGTGTGTGTGTGTATGTGTGTAAAGCCACCTGAGCAGTGTGTTAGTGACATGTAGTGTGTCCATGTGTGATGAGTTGAAGCTGAGTCTCTTGCTGCGGTCTGGCCGTAATTCCACGCCCACCCTCTGGAGGGCGCTGTTGCTGGAGCTGCTGCTGTCTAGAGGGGGAAGAAAATCATATCTACGCCTGAGTTGGTGAGACGCAAGCCTCCGGGAACACAGCACTTAATAATGTAGCTCCACACCGTTTGTCGTTCCGGCGCAGTTCATTCATTAATAACCAATGTTTTGACAGACCGACAGTGTGTGGTCCAGTGGTTTAGTGCCGCGGACTGTCGGCAAACATGTACAGTTTAGGTTACCAGAGTCTGCGTGGGTTCGAACACAACCCACTGCCTCTCTGAGGAATAAACTCCTCTACTTTTCCTGCACCTCAATGGAATAAAACAAATATTTCAACACATAGACTGCGACAGTGTGTTCTATCTACGTCATCTGTAGGTTCTTACGGGTCCGCTCTGCCTGGCGCTCACTGATGACACGTATAGGCAGGGTGCGTGTGATTGGGTGAAAGACCACGGCGCCAGAGGCCTGGGAGACGGGATGCCGTCCACCCACGTGGAAACGCACCAGGGCGGGAATGTTGTCGAAACGATCCCCTTCAAACTGGAACAGCTCGCGGGAATAACCCTGGAGGACACACATCATGATAACACACGCAGATGGACACACGTCAAACCAGTCCCCCTCAAACTGAAACAGAACAGCACACACACACAAACACATACACACACCTTCTTGGGCCGAAGGACCACCCTAATGATCTTGAAGTGCATGGGTTCGTCCTTCCAATAGCAACTCAGGACATAGTCACCGGAGGAGGAGCCTGAGTCACGAACCAGGAAGTCACCATCTCTCTCCAGCAGAGCCTCTGCCCCCTAGAGAGAGAGAGAGAGAGAGAGATAGTGTGAGAGAGAGAATGTGAGAGAGTGTGTACCTCCTGTGTATAGGTCCATGGGACCAGGTGTGTGTGTACCTCTCTGTGTATAGGTCTATGGTACCCGGTGTGTGTGTACCTCTCTGTGTATAGGTCCATGGTACCAGGTGTGTGTGTACCTCCTGTGTATAGGTCCATGGTACCAGGTGTGTGTGCACCTCTCTGTGTATAGGTCCATGGGACCAGGTGTGTGTGTACCTCTCTGTGTATAGGTCCATGGTACCAGGTGTGTGTGTACCTCTCTGTGTATAGGTCCATGGGACCAGGTGTGTGTGTACCTCTCTGTGTATAGGTCCATGGTACCAGGTGTGTGTGCACCTCTCTGTGTATAGGTCCATGGGACCAGGTGTGTGTGTACCTCCTGTGTATAGGTCCATGGTACCAGGTGTGTGTGTACCTCTCTGTGTATAGGTCCATGGGACCAGGTGTGTGTGTACCTCTCTGTGTATAGGTCCATGGTACCAGGTGTGTGTGTGCACCTTTCTGTGTATAGGTCCATGGTACCAGGTGTGTGTGCACCTCTCTGTGTATAGGTCCATGGTACCAGGTGTGTGTGTACCTCCTGTGTATTGGTCCATGGTACCAGGTGTGTGTGTACCTCCTGTGTATTGGTCTATGGTACCAGGTGTGTGTGTGTACCTCCTGTGTATTGGTCTATGGTACCAGGTGTGTGTGTGTACCTCCTGTGTATTGGTCTATGGTACCAGGTGTGTGTGTACCTCTCTGTGTATAGGTCCATGGTACCAGGTGTGTGTGTGTGTACCTCCTGTGTATTGGTCCATGGTACCAGGTGTGTGTGTGTACCTCCTGTGTATTGGTCTATGGTACCAGGTGTGTGTGTACCTCTCTGTGTATAGGTCCATGGTACCAGGTGTGTGTGTACCTCTCTGTGTATAGGTCCATGGTACCAGGTGTGTGTGTTTACCTCTCTGTGTATAGGTCCATGGTACCAGGCGTGACTCCTCAGGTCATCAGCAGACAGCTTCAGTTCCTCCTCCAACTCCTTCTTCAGAGAGTCCATCTCCCTGCTACCTCCAAACACCTATACAACATTACAACAACCTTAGACTAAAATCCATCCCCCTGCGACCCCCAAACACCTATACAACGTTACAACAACATTACAACAACCTTAGACTAAAATCCATCCCCCTGCGACCCCCCCAAACACCTATACAACGTTACAACAACGTTACAACAACATTATAACAACCTTAAACTGACATCCATCTCCCTGCGACCCCCACACCCCTGCACAACATTACAGCAAGAATAACCTTACTGCAACTTTAAACAAATGGTATTACATTACTGAAAAACATTGAATTAACTGAAACTTTACTGAAATAAACAGGCTTGCAAACATAATGTTTTGGTGAGTGTTGTTTCAGGGCGTGTGTGTGTGTGTGTGTGTGTGTGTCTGTGTGTGTGTGTGTCTGTGTGTCTGTGTGAGTGTGTGTGTGTGTGTGTGTCTGTGTCTGTGTCTGTGTGTGTGTGTGTGTGTGTGTGTGTGTGTGTGTGTGTGTGTGTGTGTGTGTACTCGTTTTGGTGACATATGAAGACAATTTTATGACAACTCACCTTCAATGTCAGGACGCTCGGAAATATGAGGACATTTTTGGAGTCCTCATTTTTCCGAGCTCACTACAGTGTTCTAGACGACCATAGAATGCCCCTAAACCAAAAATCTGAAAAGTCTTAAAATGTCACAATTTCATGATTTGAAGTGTGTGTGTGTGTTTACGCTTTTTGCTCACCTGTGAATACGCCACCTAGTGGTCAGTTTTGGAACATTAACACACTTTAAACACACTTTAGTCACGTGACACACTTTAGTCACGTGACACACTTTAGCTACGTGACATTTCCTGATTTTGTTTGAGCACACTTTCCAACTATTCAAGATAGATTTACTTGAATACACATAATACATGTCATCATAGTCAACTATAACTAAGCTTTGGATAAAAGCGTCTGCTAAATGGCATATTATTTATTTATTATCATAAAATCCCCCTAAATCCCTCAAATAAAAACGTAATTTAGCATCAATTAGCCAGATAAGCTAATGTTAGCAAATTAGCTGAAAGGAATGAAAAGGACTTTTGCCACATGGAAAATTCAGAACTGGAAGAAGTGCAAGAGAAATGAAGGTAATACATTTATTTTTCTTCATTTACAACTAAAGAGATAGTTATTATCTAAGCTGTTCTTACATTTAAGTGTTCTTGACCACAAATGTTACTTAGCACTATCATGTTTTTGTAGAGTTTACAGTACTATACTTTTATAACAGTATTTATCTTTGAAGGTGTTAAGATTGCTTACTGTGCTTACTGTGAAAAGATTGCTATTGTGATTGCAGTTGCATAAGGTTTGCACTGATCGGTTAGCCTAATAAGCTAACCGGATACTGCATTAGTAAGAACATGAGCACGATATGACTAAAGGCAGACTAATACCATTTGATATATCCTTATTCGATTAAAATCAAGTATTAGTCTTTTCTGTATTTGTCTCGCTGACTTTTTGTCATCCAATGTAGATGTTTTCTAGTTGAGGAGCACATGGGCAATTGAAGAGCATGTCAAAACGAAGAGCCAGACTTAGTCCTGAGGCTGAGGCTATTCATTTTATTATTTCTGGAAGTGACAAGCCTTGTATAAAGTCAAATGGATCAATGACTATAAAGGTATGTTATACACACACGATACACTTATTGGGTTATGCCATATTGGGATGTCATTTGAAACACATTCAAGTCTTACACAAGTGAAAAAATCACTGCGTACCGCTGCATTAGACACATACGGCTTTAACATCCAATTTCAGAAGTTATGTTGTGATTCTTTTGCAAGCAGTTGGGGGATGGGGAAAAAGATTCAAGATTTATGAACTACACCTCCCAACTTCTATTAGAATGTGTGATATTGGTGGTAATTTCCTTGGCCAGTCGGCAGACCGTTCGCGCTATGTGTGCAAGCCGGTAATGTGATTTAAATTCAAAAAATGTTTTTAACATTTGATCATAACAACCCCATCAATAAACGGAATGTAGAAGCATTTAAATGATGATGTACAATACATGTGAATGATGCGTATCAGCGCGTAGAACAAATACGGCACCATTCAAGTTAACAGCGAAAATGCACCGCCGAGTAGGCCTACCGACAGAGAATCATGTTCCCAACACGATTGGGTGCGTAATCCCAGCCTGTGTGATTTGGGACTTTTTTGTGTACGCTAATGTCCTTAAATACAAAGTCTGCAATAAAGCGGTCTAAAGCGGGGAGTCAAAGGCAGACTCAGCGGTGCAAGTCACTGCAGGTCTAGCGGTGATAACTGCTGGAACCTTACCTGGGATCACATCTCTTTTTGCCCCGCTTTAACGCCATTGTTTCGGCTTTTCCGTTTTCAGCTGTAGATCTGTCATTAAATCCAACATAAAATACGTCTCCTCGTGATTTTCATAGTTTTCAGACCAAATTTATTTTTAATGTTGACACCTTTTTGGGTCCTTACCAGTTTGCACCCCTGCAATGGATCTTTCCCCTAAATATTAACTCATACACATTGATAAGCAGGCTAAATGGGTCTGATCATCTGCAATTCATTAACCTAATTTGAACTGTATTACTTGATACTAAGTTCTTAACTTTGTTGTATCAGGACGTGGTGTATTTGCCTCAGCACCAATTGAAAAGGGATCCTTTGTCCTCAGTACCGTGGGGGAGTTTATATCGCAATATGAACGGGACAAGAGGCAGGGGGAAGTATACGGAAAAGCAAAATGCTTTCTTGTTTGATTTTGAATGGAACAATGGCTCATGGTGGTAAGTAAAGCCCTATAAGATATCAGTTAATCTCTATGTGTTTATATGTTTTGTGGAGAAAACGTAAATCTGTTTCCCTCTTCAATTTTAGCATAGATGCATCCTGCGAAGATGGTTCACTGGGGAGGCTGGTAAATGATGCCCACAGGTCCGATGTAAACCTCATCTTTGCTTGTTTGCTATTGAACACATCCAAGCAGAGAGTGAAATAACCTATGATTATGGATAATCTCAGTGGCCATGGCGTGCTCTGGTAAGTACATCTGCTTTAATATATTATAATGTATAGGATCTGTCAAAGAATTATAAAATATATAAATACATGTCCCTTCTTGCATGTATTTTGTCAACGCTTTATATACACTGCTCAAAAAAATAAAGGGAACACTTAAACAACACAATGTAACTCCAAGTCAATCACACTTCTGTGAAATCAAACTGTCCACTTAGGAAGCAACACTGATTGACAATACATTTCACATGCTGTTGTGCAAATGGAATAGACAACAGGTGGAAATTATAGGCAATTAGCAAGACACCCCCAATAAAGAAGTGGTTCTGCAGGTGGTGACCACAGACCACTTCTCAGTTCCTATGCTTCCTGGCTGATGTTTTGGTCACTTTTGAATGCTGGCGGTGCTTTCACTCTAGTGGTAGCATGAGACGGAGTCTACAACCCACACAAGTGGCTCAGGTAGTGCAGCTCATCCAGGATGGCACATCAATGCGAGCTGTGGCAAGAAGGTTTGCTGTGTCTGTCAGCGTAGTGTCCAGAGCATGGAGGCGCTTCCAGGAGACAGGCCAGTACATCAGGAGACGTGGAGGAGGCCGTAGGGAGGGCAACAACCCAGCAGCAGGACCTCTACCTCCGCCTTTGTGCAAGGAGGAGCAGGAGGAGCACTGCCAGAGCCCTGCAAAATGACCTCCAGCAGGCCACAAATGTGCATGTGTCTGCTCAAACGGTCAGAAACAGACTCCATGAGGGTGGTATGAGGGCCCGACGTCCACAGGTGGGGGGTTGTGCTTACATCCCAACACCGTGCAGGACGTTTAGCATTTGCCAGAGAACACCAAGATTAGCAAATTCGCCACTGGCGCCCTGTGCTCTCGCAGGTTCACACTGAGCACAGGTGACAGACGTGACAGAGTCTGGAGACGCCGTGGAGAACGTTCTGCTGCCTGCAACATCCTCCAGCATGACCGGTTTGGCGGTGGGTCAGTCATGGTGTGCGGTGGCATTTCTTTGGGGGGCCGCACAGCCCTCCATGTGCTCGCCAGAGGTAGCCTGACTGCCATTAGGTACTGAGATGAGATCCTCAGACCCCTTGTGAGACCATATGCTGGTGCGGTTGGCCCTGGGTTCCTCCTAATGCAAGACAATGCTAGACCTCATGTGGCTGGAGTGTGTCAGCAATTCCTGCAAGAGGAAGGCATTGATGCTATGGACTGGCCCGCCCGTTCCCCAGACCTGAATCCAATTGAGCACATCTGTGACATCATGTCTCGCTCCATCGACCAACTCCACGTTGCACCACAGACTGTCCAGGAGTTGGCGGATGCTTTAGTCCAGGTCTGGGAGGAGATCCCTCAGGAGACCATCCGCCACCTCATCAGGAGCATGCCCAGGCATTGTAGGGTGGTCATACAGGCATGTGGAGGACACACACACTACTGAGCCTCATTTTGACTTGTTTTAAGGACATTACATCAAAGTTGGATCAGCCTGTAGTGTGGTTTTCCACTTTAATTTTGAGGGTGACTCCAAATCCAGACCTTCATGGTTTGATAAATTTGATTTCCATTGATAATTTTTGTGTGATTTTGTTGTCAGCACATTCAACTATGTAAAGAAAAAAGTATTTAATAAGATTATTTCATTCATTCAGATCTAGGATGTGTTGTTTAAGTGTTCCCTTTATTTTGTTGAGCAGTGTATATACACTGATGATTTCTTCAGTTTTAATTAAATAGATTATAGA